>NC_090657.1:88234371-88534371 GCF_040937935.1 Hyperolius riggenbachi | reverse complement strand
TGGGTGACGCCGGAGAGCACTGCTCTATATATAATTACTGCTGGTCAGTCTCAGGTTGTCTGCCGTTGCGAACACTACGTGGAAGCACTCAGACCTTAGTCAGATCCTACAGTGTGTTTGAACCAGGAGGACCTGGGAATTCACACTGAGCCAGATTACTTCTGTTTATCATTGTGTTATTATTCAGACTAGTTCCAGGGTGTCGAGACCACGGACCTCACACCTAAGATTAGGGAACTTGTGTTATCATTGTGTTATTATTCAGACTAGTTCCAGGGTGTCGAGACCACGGACCTCACACCCAAGATTAGGGAACTTGTGTTATCATTGTGTTATTATTCAGACTAGTTCCAGGGTGTCGAGACCACGGACCTCACACCCCAGCTTAGGGACTTGTGTTATCATTCTGTTATACTTCAGACTAGTTCCAGGGTGTAGAGACCACGACCTCACACCCAAGACTAGGCATTGTTTGATATCTGTTATGACCTACTGCTTTCCTGACTATCCCTCTGCTCTCTGATTCGGTACCTACGCATATCTGATTATCTGTTGCCAACCCTGCCTGCCTTGGATACCGAATCAGCCTACTGTCTCTGTACCTTATCTGTCCGTGTGTTGCCGACCTGGCTTGCCCGACCTCGAGAGCTATCTCTCTCCTTTAAGAGATAGTCTCCAGACCTGCTAGTGACATCCACCTTCAGGTGTCACTCACTCACAGGTCCCTCCTACCTTCAGCCTGGGACTCCACCCCTTTGGAGGTCTCAGGCTGCTGGAAGGCAATTGTACTTCTCAGAAGGCAGTATCGCCCATACTGCTCCTCGCCCAATACCTGCTCCTCGGGTGGTTTTACTCAAAGTTATTACTGTTGCACCAAACACTCACACTATCTAGGTGTCCAGAGGTTAGTTATACTTGGATTATCGGTGATTCTGCAGATCATCAATAATCAGGTATATATCTGTATTCTTGGTGATACTGCAGATCACCAATACTCAGATTCTCTCTGTGTGCTGACACCGATCGTTACAGGTCTCCTACTAAGTAGATGCTGGCTTACTGAACTGGAAGAGGGAAGATTCAAATCCGGATCTCCTGTGTCAGAGGCAGAGCACATACTATCCACCCACTGAGCATACACTATCCACAGCTATTGCAGAACAGATTACCCCTTTTCTTTTTAGTTAGCCAATAAATGGTATCATCCTGTTTCAAAATTTCCTGCTAACTAATTTTTATGAGCTTGCAGCTAGATAAAGAAGCATTCAAAACAGCGGGCTGTAGCTGCATCTAAGCCCATTACTGACATGTGATTTTCATTACGTGTCTCAAGAAAGAGCTATTTTTTCAAGAGCAGTGCTGCTTCCTTCAAGTAATTTTAAAGGACAAATAAAGCAAGAGGCATATGGAGGCTGCCTATCACAAGAGCCCTAGTGGCTGACCGCAATTGGCCTTCTAGACGGTGCCAGCGCACAGATCGTGCAAACTCTGGTCGCAGTCAATGCGCAGGAACCGTTAAGAATTAGCCGCAGACAAACCAGAAGGGAGCCTGTGAGATATGGGTGATTACAACTCACACACGATTCAGGGTATACTGCCACCACCACGGGTAGGGGCCCGTGGACCCGACTGCCTGACTGATCCTGCAAATAAAAACGGTTTAAACACGCTGTATTCTGTCTAGCCAAAAACAACCAATAGTAGCGTCTCTCCAGAGACTTGGGATCAGTTCCTGTGTACGGCTGAAAAGCAGGGTAGCGGAACAGTGAATGACTTGGAGGAAGTCGTTTATTCACGGCAATATAAATAATTAATATATACAGACAATTATTAAAATCAACAATTATTAAGACAGTAATAGCCAGTATGAAATAAAAAGGGAGAAAATACTTATGGTTTGTGGAAATATGTCCTTTTGTGGGAAAATCATAAAGTTCAAGCAAAACGGTTTCAAGTTCTTAAAGCTCTTGGTTTCAATCAAAGTTCAGCAGAATTCTTTGTTCCAGGTTACAGAAGATGGCCAATCAAGATGGCCGCTAGCACATGTGTCCTTTGTTTCAGAGCTTCATTCAAAGTTCAGCAAAATGGCCACCAGCCCTATGTCCTCTGGCTGGTAGCAGGATGTTCTCATATGGATGGAATGGGAGGACTCTATGCCCACCTGCTGGCCAGGTGCTTTTGATGAAGCTGGTTTGGGGGTGTGGCAATGCCGGCCCCTCTGAGTCACCAACCAATGACAGTTCATTCCCTCTGAGAGATTTTAGGGCTAAACTTATGAAATGCTGTAACTCCTGAACCATACACGTTATATTTAGGGGGGTAACAGCTTCATACTTGTTGGAAAATACAGATTAATATGATATCCGACATGGCTAGTGCAGCAGATCAGGTTCCTGAGAAGATTCATACCTGGGTTGTAGGGGCCCCGGGCCCCTCTCGACTGGTATCAAGAGATCCAGCATGACCCTACGGATCCAATGATACCGCTCTCATAACCACCCTATTTATTGTATTCTGTAAATGGGCAAAAGATTATATAGTACATTCATTTCTTCCTGCTAAGGCTGGAGCCAGGCTGGCTGGAGTCCAGCTGTGTCTAGCTTCCTGGGATCTCCCTCTATGAAAGGCCCTGTTGGCTCCTTTAATTAACATCTGAATGTGAGATCAGCTTAGACAAACTTTGAGCCAGTCTTCCTGCCAGCTGCTAACAGGGGAAAAAAAACTGCCTATTTAAAAAAAACAGGAATGTCAGTCTCTAAATCACTGGCCTGACTACAATCAAGGGCAATCGGCGCAATAAACCGATTGCGTTCTCGTTTCTCACGGCTGTTCCGTGACACTGCCATATTTATTTCCTTTCAAGCAATACCAGTTTCCTGGCTCTCCTGCTTATCTTCTACCTCTAATACTTTTAGCAATAGACCCTGAACAAGCATGCAGCAGATCAGGTGTTCCTGCCATTATTGTCTGATCTGACATGATTAGCTGCATGCTTGCTTCTGGTGTTATTCAGACACTATTGCAGCCAAACAGATCAGCATCGCTGCCAGGCAACTGGTATTGTTTAACAGGAAATAAATATGGCAATCCCCATATTCTTCTCACTTCAGTTGTCCTTTAAGATTTGTCCTTCTTTAACTTGTCTTAGATCACCCGTAAGTGCTAAATTGTCACTGTTTACAGGACACCTGAGCAGACACTAAGGTCCTGATTCACAAAGCGGTGCAAAGTGTTTGCACGCCTGTGAAAAGCCCATTATCACGCCTAAACTCAGTTTAGGCATGATAAAAATAAACTAAAGTTTTACGCGAGCAGGCCATTAAACCCTATGCGACTTTGCGCGCGCATCTGCGCGATTGCGCCCGGGACTTTGCGCGCGATCAGCAGCACAAAGGGGTGCTAACTTAGTGGTGCAAGGTTAGCACGCCTAAAAGTTTACACTGGGTTAGCACCGCTTTGTGAATCAGGCCCCATGTCTATGCCAGTGTGTGTCATATGGGATAATTCTAATTACCCGTTCCCTGTTTTGGATGGGTTTCTCTTCATTGCACTGCCCAATTTGTGGATCCCACTGCAGCAGGTCACACAGAGGACAAGGAAGCAGTGCATGCTCTGTCCACTCTCGTTCTCTATAATTTTGCACTCCTGTCCGGATGTGCACAGCAGCCGAGGCCGGGATTGTTATGGGTATGGGATGGGTACACATACTTGACAAGTGCAGCTCATACATGAGCATCATTTCTATGCATGCCTAGAACACTGTGGACAGCTGTGCACGTCGGCAGGAGAGCAAAATTACAGGGAGTGTGAGTGGATAGAGCATGCATTGCTTCTTTGTCATATGGAGGGCGGAGCAGCAGAATGGAGGGCAAACCTTTCAAACCAGTGATCACTAGTCAGGGTGTAGGACAGAATGGGGGGGGGGGGGTTGGTGACAACTTGCCTTGGGCACTGGAGAGTACAAATCTAGACCTTGAAATGACCATGACAAATTATACAGTAGCATGAATGGAAATTCATTGTTTATGACTGCTAGTGTAGGGAAACAGGGTGCACCTTTGGTTTAGCGACCCTTTATATATTGCACAGGATACTCAGTAAAGAAAAGCAGCTGCAAAATGTTCACACCAATATGTCTGCTCATCTGTTAGTTGTACCTGTCAAGAATTTCCACTGCTTGGTACTTAGTGGAACAATCTTGGCACCAGTGTTCCGACAGCAAGAAGACGAGTTCTGCAAAATAAAACATTCACTTTAATTAGTTTCAAAGACTTTTATTTGCAGGTGTATAGAAAATCATTGCAATAAAAAGCTTACAAAAAATATCCAAAACAAAACAGGTCGTTATACATATCAACAGTTGGTTGTTTGACATTTGTCTAATCCAAAACATTACCGGTATAGTTAAACAGACTTCTAAAGATTTTCTATAGGCATATGTCTGCTGTTAATTTTTAAAGTTTTTTCTGGTTATGCTAAGATCATCTCTTTGGTTGCTTCATGTCCTTCGTGGTAGGCTAGGTATTATGGCATACAAAGCAAAGAGCAAGTATGCCAGTTAAATACAGAACTATAACAGAAAACCAACGGGTAGAACGGGTCAGACCAGGGATGCCCACCTCACATTATACATCCAAGTGAGGGGTAGTTCAAGCCCTAAAGGTATGATAAGCTATTGCGTATTCCTATAGAGGACATGTTCTGTATCCATGGGAGCCAAACCTTTTCAAAATGGTGTGTCGTGTCTAGTAGATTCACTTTAATCTTTTCGTTGATCATTAGGTCATGTATACGTTCAAGGATCACCTTATAATGTAGCTTAGGCTTCTGCCACTGAGATGCTATGTATGTTTTACATGCATTAGTTATAAACTGTATTAATTTATGTTTGGCAGCTGTCACAGTTTTGGGCTGAAGGGCCAATAGGAAAATAAACGGATCAAGGGTGAGGTGCAGGTCTAAGATCCTATTAATTAATCTGAGGATTTTCTTCCACATACCACCAGCTACCGGGCACGACCACCAAGTATGTAACATAGTACCTCTTTCCTGGCATCCTCGAAAACAGAAGGGGTCCCTATCTGGGTATATTTGGTGTAATCTGGCAGGTACCAGGTATGTCCTATGCAAAATTCGTAATGGTACCTCCATGTGAGTTACTAAGAGACTACCCCTGGAAAGCGTATCAAAACATTGGAGCCATTGTTCCTCATCTAGAGTCTGCTGACAGTCATCTTCTCATTCATGTTGAAATGAAAATTTGGACTCACTGGAGGCAGCATTAAGGACTGCATAAAGCATAGAAAGAGTTCCCTTTCGTAATGGGTCCGAAAGACATATTGATTCCAAAGAGGACAGCTTCAGTTCTTGACTCAAAGTGGATATGGATCGTATACAATGAAACAGTTGGGATAGCCTAAAATATTCTGCCTGAGGGACCTGATTATTTTCTATGAATGATTTAAGGGAACAGATTTTACCTCCTATGAGAAAGCTTCTGAGAGTGGTAAGTTTATGAAATGTCCAACAACTAAATCTCTTTATCTGGAGCCCCTCAGAGAAGTCAGGGTTCATAAAGAGTTCTAATAGGCGTGAGGGGTGTGATTGAAGGCCAAACTTAAAGAGGAACTGTAACGACAAAACGTCCCCTGGGGGGTACTCACCTCGGGTGGGGGAAGCCTCCGGATCCTAATGAGGCTTCCCACGCCATCCTCCATCCGTCAGGGGTCCCGCTGCAGCCCTCCGTGCAGCGGTGACGTAATATTTACCTTCCTGGCTCCTGCGCAGGCGCTCTGACGGCTGTCGGCTCCGAAGTAGGCGGAAATACCCGATCGCCGTCGGGTCTGCTCTACTGCGCAGGCGCAAGTTTCCGGCGCCTGCGCAGTAGAGCGGACCCGACGGAGATCGGGTATTTCCGTCTATTTCCGTGCCGAAAGCAGCCACAGCGCCCCCGCTGGAGCCAGCAAAGGTAAATATTGAAGCTACAGTCGGCTCTGTCGCCGGCTGTTCGGAGGGCTGCAGCGAGACCCCCGTGGGACAGAGGACGGCGTGGGAAGCCTCATTAGGATCCGGAGGCTTCCCCCATCCGAGGTGAGTACCCCCCAGGGGAGGTTTTTGTTGTTACAGAGTCTCTTTAAATCTGACCTTCCTCCACACCATGAAGGTATAGTATGAGTATGGGGATCTTTTCTTAAGAAGTTTAGGTGACCAATGTTGGGACCACAATATTCCCTTCCATGACAGGGGGTATATTAACTCATTTTCTAGCTGAATCCATTTAGGTACGTGGGGCCCCAAATACAGCATGGGTAGAAAAGCCAATTGGGAGGCTTGATAATATTTATAGAGATTAGGGACTGACATCCCCTCTTCTTTTTTATGCAATAGCATGAAGCTACATTTGATTCTTGGCTTCTTTTTTTGCCAAATAAAAAGAAAAATAGGTTTCTGCAGGGGTTCCAGCACCTTTTTCGATAATGGGATGGGAAAAGTTCTAAAATAGTACATGATCTTGGGGAGAAGTGTCATCTTAACGGCTGTTAAACATCCAGCCCACGATATGCTCGGATTCATCCAGGATTCAAGTAGTTTGTGGAGTTCTTTAAATAAAGGGGTGTAGTTCCAATGAAAGATAGAAAAAGGGTCGTGGGGAATTTTTACTCCTAGGTATTTAACCAGTTCGCATTCAGTCGTTTTTCGCTTCATGCATCCGAACAGTGTTCACCTCCCATTCATTAGCCTATAACTTTATTACTACTTATCACAATGAACTGATTTATATCTTGTTTTTTCCGCCACCAATTAGGCTTTCTTTGGGGGGTACATTTTACTAAGAGCCACTTTACTGTAAATGCATTTTAAAAGGAAGAATAAGAAAAAAACGGAAACAAATCATTATTTCTCACTTTTCGGCAATTATAGTTTTAAAATAATACATGCCTCCATAATTAAAACCCACGTATTGTATATGCCCATTTGTCCCGGTTATTACACCATTTAAATTATGTCCCTAACACAATGTATGGCGACAATATTTTATTTGGAAATAAAAGTGCATTTTTTCCGTTTTGCATTCCTCACTATTTACAAGCTTATAATAATAAAAAAAAAAGAAATATTTCATCTTTACATAGATATTTAAAAAGTTTAGACCCTTAGGTAAATATTTGTGGTTTTTTTTTTTTATTGTAATGTTTTTTTGTTTTTTTTAATTAAACATTTTATGTGGGTATTTTTGGGAGGGTGGGATTGAAATTGTATTTTTTTTTGTAAATATACGTGTATTTTTATTTTTATTTAACATTTAGATGTAGTTTACTTTTTGGCCACAAGATGGCAGCCATGAGTTGTTTACAGTGACGTCACTCTAAGCGTACCACGTACGCTTAGAGCGACATAGGAAGCAGAAAAAGCGTAGCTTCCGAGAGAAGCTGTCGCTTTTTCTGCGGGGGAGAGGAATCAGTGATCGGGCACCGTTGCCCGATTCACTGGCTAACAAACGGCCGGCCGGGAGCGCGCGTGCACGCGCGCGATCGGCCGCGTGGACGCGCAGGGGCGCACATGGCTTCCTGGACGTGAGTTTCACGTCCAGGAATGTCAAATAGTTAAGATAATGAGGTTGGTATTTGAATTTAAATATTCTACATATATAATCACCCATGCCCACTGGATAATTAGTAAACATTGCTTCCGATTTGTCATAATTGAGCTTTAATCCTGACACAAATTCAAAATGCTTCAGCTCTTTCAGCAAATTAGGCACTGTGATGGTTGGCTGGGTCAAGGTTAATAGAACGTCATCAGCAAATAAGCTGAGCTTATATTCTACGTCTCCTATCTGGTAGCCTTTGATGTCAGTGTTGTGGCGTATGGCACAGGCCAGGGGCTCCATCACAAGTGCGAAAAACGCCGGGGAAAGAGGGCAGCCTTGTCGGGTGCCATGTTTTATAGGAATTGCAGTTGGAGATGAGCTAGGAAGTTTAAGATATGCAATGGGGGTTGAATATAGTTGCTCAATAATGTGGAGGAATGAACCGCACAGGCCTGCCCTCTTCAACACACATTTCATAAAGTCCCAGGAGATAGTATCAAAAGCTTTTTCGATATCTAAAGCTAAAGTGATAAGTTGAGAGCTTGAGGCTTTAGCATGATATAATATATTCAGAGTTCTGTGAATGTTGTCGGAGGCCTGCCTGTGCGGAACAAAGCCCACTTGGTCTTTCTCCACTAAAAAGGGGAGGAGTTTGTTAAGACGTTGCGCTAAAATACTTGTAAGAATTTTATAGTCAAGATTTAGTAATGCAATTGGTCTGTAATTTTTGGTGTCTAACAAATCTCTGTCGGGCTTAGATATTGCTGTGATGTGGGCCTCCAAAAATTCAGGCTGGGAGAGAGGTTTAGTTCTTATAAAATTAAGGCATTTAGTAAGATAGGGAACTAAGATATGGCAAAACTTTTTATAGTAGATAGAGCTCAAACCGTCTGGTCCTGGGGCTTTATGCAGCTTACGTTTTTTTTATAGTATCCTCAACCTCTTCTTCTGTAAAAAGTGCATTAAGTTGTTTTGCTGCCTTTGTCGTTAAAGTTGGTAAGTGAAGGGAGGATAAAAAGGAATCTACATCGGATGGAGGGGCAGTGGAAGAGTGGGCATATAGTTTAGTGTAATAGGCATGAAAGGCAGAATAGATCTTGTCAGGGCTACTGGAGATATTTCCATTGGTGGTACGAATCCTACTTATTGTATTCATCTTTTGTTGGCTCCTTAATTTTTTTGCAAGCCATGAGTCAGGTTTATTGGCATACCTGTAGTATTTAGCTTTTGTCATACGAAGAGCTTTTTCAGTTGATTTTGCTAATAAAAGGTCTAATTGTGCCTTGGTGTCTTTTATTTGTTTAAGAAGATAGATGGATGGGTCGATTTGGTGTAGGTGTTACAGTCTTATTAGTTTAAAATGAAGATTGTCTGTCAGTTGCATGAAGGACTTCTTAGACTGCGATGCCAGTTTAATAATACAGCCACAGTGTCTTATGAGCCATCCAAATTGAAACCGGGGAGATATCATCTCTGTCATTTAAGTTAAAATATTCTGAAAGCTGCTCAGTGATAATGGGTCTTGTTTTTTCATTTGTTATGAGGGACTCATTTAACTGCCAACAAGGTCGTTGTGTGGGTTTAATATTGAAGTCCAAACATAATAAAAGGGTATCATGATCAGAGAGAGTATTCGGGATGTGTCTGATATATTGTATAGAGGGGACGACTGACGTCGTAACTAAAAAGTGATCGCTCCATGCGTCAACTAAGAAATTATCATCCAGCATTATCTGTAGGCGTGAGCCTTGTTTTTTAGAGAGTTTATCTTTTGTAGGTTTGGACTTATCTAATTTATCATTGAGAGTAAGATTGAAATCTTCACACCAAACGAACATCGTGTTTGGTCCTATGTCAAGGGACTTTTGGACTGCAGAAAAGGCCTGTAAGGCTGACTCAGGAGGGGCATAAAAATTTATCAGGTACAATTTTTTGTTGTATAATGATCCTACTAGTTTGATAAATCGACCCTCTGGGTCTAGTTCACAGGATTCCACCACCAATGGAAGAGAATTCCTAACAAGAACCATAACTCTGTTATTTGGGTGCGTTAGCAGTGAAAAACCTGGAGTACTGGCTATGAAAATATCGTGGGCTGGAGGTGCCTGAAAAGTGTGTTTCCTGGAGACACACTATATCTGGGTGGTGTCTCCTAATAGAGGCGAATGTCCTTTAGGGGGTGAATTAAATCCCCTCACATTGAGGGAGAGTATCTTAAGGGGGTCATAATTACAGAAGTCAAATAATCTGTAAGCAAACTTAGCGTGAGCAAGAGGGCATCCCATGGTCTGTAGATCAAAAAGAAAAAAACACAAAAGCAACAATATAAAAAAAACAGTAGCAATAAACCAGCATATGGGTAAAATACCCATTAACCTCCCCGGCGTTCTATTGAGATCGCCAGGGAGGCTGCGGGAGGGTTTTTTTTTTAATTAAAAAAAAACTATTTCATGCAGCCAACTGAAAGTTGGCTGCATGAAAGCCCACTAGAGGGCGCTCCGGAGGCGTTCTTCCGATCGCCTCCGGCGCCCATAATAAACAAGGAAGGCCGCAATGAGCGGCCTTCCTTGTTTTGCTTAGATCGTCGCCATGGCGACGAGCGGAGTGACGTCATGGACGTCAGCCGACGTCCTGACGTCAGCCGCCTCCGATCCAGCCCTTAGCGCTGGCCGGAACTTTTTGTTCCGGCTGCGCAGGGCTCAGGCGGCTAGGGGGGCCCTCTTTCGCCGCTGCTCGCGGCGAATCGCCGCAGAGCGGCGGCGATCAGGCAGCACACGCGGCTGGCAAAGTGCCGGCTGCGTGTGCTGCACTTTATTTGATAAAAATCGGCCCAGCAGGGCCTGAGCGGCAGCCTCCGGCGGTGATGGACGAGCTGAGCTCGTCCATACCGCTCAGGAGGTTAAACTACCGTGGGGTATAGGAAACCCCAAGAGGGGTCCGCTAATCCACAGAGGTTTGAGAGGCAGCATAGTTAACCCAGCCAGGACTAGGCACTTACTTTAAATTGGGAGCCTAAATATCAGGAACCGCAGAATCCATCAGAAATGTGCAGGTGGGATAATTAGTAAAAATGAAGCTTCTGAGGAGACAGTACAGTCTCAGAACACTTGTGACGGATTCCAGGGGCCAGGACATTTCAGCTGCATACTGAAAGTGGGGGAGGATATACACAACATCAGTCAAACTTTCTCACAGTCTGGCTTTAAATAAGCCTTCAACCAGCATTTTTAGAGAGGAAGAAAAAGGGGGAAATATGTACAAAGGATAGCCAACAGGGTCTCCAGTGCTAGTAGTAAAAAACGTCCAGGTGTGTTACCCTCAAAGTGTTCAAGTAAAATGCGATAACGTTCAAATAGTAAAAAAGCTGCCGACGGGAGCAGGCTTGTGGCAATGATACCGGAGTCCCAGGCTATCAGCCCATAGGGTGAAAAAGAGAAACCCCCATCCTCCTCCCCCCCCCCAAAATACATTAGCTTCTCGGGTATGTGTATTTTAGAAACAGTTTTAAAGCTCAGCCTTCTTTAAAGATGAAGATGGACAGTCAGTTTCCGATGAATAATGCCACTGTTAAAAGTTAAGACCCAGGCCAATGACCCATAGGGTGAGCGGACAGTACTTATGGGCAACATCGGGCAGTATAAAGAAAGGAAGCACAGATAAGTGGTCAAACGTATACTCATCTGGGTGAGCCTGAAGGAGATCCTTGAGAGCGGCCTGGTGAGCTTCTTACTGTTGACCACTCACTCTCAGGCCTTTGCAGACGTGGTGTAAGGTTTACCGGGGGAGGAAGGGTCACTCCAATGCCTGCTGCAGTAAGAATTTGTTTACCCTCCTCCAGCAATGTAACCCTGTGATTAGCTCCCTGGAGTGTAAAGTTGATCGAGCAGGGGAACCCCCATCGGTAACGCACCAATTCTTTTATGAGAGCTTGAGCAATAGGCGGCAGGGTCCGGCGCTTTTGAAACGTACGCGGAGAAAGGTCCGCATAAAGCTGGACGGTGTCCGGGACTCCAGGAAGAGGAGATAAATTCCGCGCAACCTCCATAATTTGCTCCTTGGTCTCATGATAATGGAATTTTAGAACAACGTCTCTAGGCAGTTCTGGGTTTCGAGGCCTACCTAATGCACGGTGGATCCTATCCATCTTGAAGAGGGAATGATCAAGTTGCGGAAGCATAGCTGCAAACAGGTTGGTAGCAACTGTTCTAAGTTCTGTGAAAGTTTCGGGTAGGCCTCGAAGACGAACATTGGAGCGCCGAGCTCTATTTTCATAGTCCTCAAGCCGGGCTTCATGCTGATCGAGTCTTTTATCGTGCTCATCCAGCCGGGCTGAGTCTTCTTTAAGTGCGCCAGCAAAGCCGTCTAGGCGTTGTTCCACAGCGTCCTCTCAAACGCCCAGTTCACTAATGTGGTCATTAATATTGGAGACAGCTGAATCCAGCTCTTTCTTAAGCAGCTTTTGGATGGAAGCAAGCAGGGGGGCGTTGTCTTGCGTGTTTTGTCCCTCCTGGGAGCTTTTGGTTCCTCTCGGAGAAGTTGAAGGAGTAGAGGTGGAACTCGAGAGAGAGGCCTCGTCGGCCATCTTGGACCTCGCCTTCTGTGCACTGCGTAGGAAAAGTTCTGGGATTGAGCCTTTTCTGGTATCTTTATTGCCCTTGTTCCGTCTTCTTCTACTGCCAGGCATGTCCTGCACCGATAGCCACGGGTCCTATCAGGGTCTCCATAAGAAAGGTAGCGTTAAAGTGCCTTAAATGTCCGGTCGGGCACGGAGCTCAGCAAGCCTGCATCCTGACTCACTGGCGCCGCGCATGCGCCACATTCACTTTAATTAAATCACAATAGTCATTTATTATCGTAGAGGTGACATGTGAGATGATGAGATAGACATGTGTATGTACAGTGCCTAGCACACAAATAACTATGCTGTGTTCCTTTTTTTATTTCTCTGCCTCAAAGAGTTAAATATCAGGTATGTGAGTGGCTGACTCAGTCCTGACTCAGACAGGAAGTGACTGCAGTGTGACCCTCATTGAGGAAAGAAATGCCAACTATAAAACACTTTCCTAGCAGAAAATGGCTTCTGAGAGCAAAAAGGGGAAAAAAGGGGAGTTCCTTATCAGTGAGGGTCACACTGTAGTCACTTCCTGTATGAGTCAGGACTGATATTTAACTCTTTCAGGCAGAGAAAGAAAAAAAGGAACACAGCATAGTTATTTGTGTACTAGGCACTGACCATACACATGTCTATCTCATCATGTCACATGTCACTTCGGGTATCCTTTAAAATGACCACTTATGGTGCAACCCTGTTGCTGCATAAGGGACAAATTTAACTACGAATAGCAGTCTCCTAAAAAGTTTATGTCCTTGACCTACGGTCACTCTCCATTACAACTGCTTTGAAACATCATCATTATTCATTAATATACAGTAGCTCTGACAATTTTCTGTGGCACTTTACAGAGTGCAGAGTGGTGTAGTGATTACTACTCTCACCTTGCAGTGTTGGGCCCCCAGTTCAAATCCCAGCCATGTAACTATCTGCACTGAGTTTGTATGTTCTCCCTGTGTCTGTGTGGGTTTCCTCCAAGCACTGTTTTCCTCCCACATCCCAAAACATGCAGATAAGTTTATTGGCTAACCTCTTAATTGGCCCATTACTATTATACATACACTACACAGTGACAAGACAGTATGCTCTGTACAGTGCTGTGGAAGATGACCATGCTATATAAATACTAAATAATAATAATTCCCATGACTAAATAAGATGAAGGCCAGATCTGGCGAGTGACTGATTACTCCTCAATTACATTTGATTGGGTGATGAATTTACCACCTTGTCATTCTCAATCTCTGTAGCAGCATTCTGCAGTGCCATGCAGTAGCCTGGTATGCACCTTGCTGTTCAGGGCTACATCCTACAGCAAGATAATGGCCCAAAACATAAAAGCCATATCAGAACTACTATAGGAAAAGAACACAAGGGTAAGCTTGTAAACCAGCACAGCCATCAAACTGATTTGGGATAAACTGTACAAAAGACTGAAAGCAAAGAAAGCTACAAGTGCCACACATTTATGGCAATTTCTGCAAGAAGGAGTTGGGAAGAAGATTCTGAAGAACATTTAATGCCATTATAGAAAACATGTGAACTGTGTGCTCAGCAGTTAAATCTATCAAAGTTTAGAATACATGATTTGTTTTTTAAAGGGTACCAAAAGTCATTATTTTGTGCAGTAGAGAATACAGGTATGTGCCTTTAAGGATGACTTTGATGGGTCCGTTTGTTACTGCTGCTTCCGCCGGCTCCTGAATCCCCCTAGTAAAATATCAGACATACTGTAAATTTCATATCCTTAGAGACAGGAAGAGGCTGAACTCCTCGGTCTGTTGCTTTAATGTGCTGGCCATGTCCAGAGGCGTATCTATAGGGGTGCAGGCATGGTGCCACAAAACCATGGGCGCTATTCCTGCCCTCATGTCTCCCCATCACACAGACCTCAGATCAGATTCATTCTGTTATATAGGGAACATGGCTACTTTATTTATGTATGTAGGGCACACTTGGCTTAGTGTAAGAAAAGAGGACAGAGAGGAGATAAGAAGAGATATTTCCAAAAAAGGAACTTCAGCAGTATCCCAAGCCAAGAAACAGGCAACCATAATACATGTACATGAGAAAGGATGCTATTTTTATAGGGCAAAGGGACTCTGTGACTGGGAGGGCGCAGTTTCATTGTTTGCCATAGGCTCTATATTATGTAGATATGCCCCTGGCCATGTCCACCCTTTCTCCTCCCATGGCAGACCCCCCCCCCCCATGCACGCTCATGTGGTCAGGCTCGTCCCAACTCAGAGTGAAGGCACAACACCCTGAAAGTAGTTCCGGAGTTGTGGACATCTTAAAAGAAAACTGATTTAATAACCAAAAAAAAAACATTAAATCAGTGGTGGAGAGTGGCTAAAATGGCACAGATTACGTTATGGAGGAAGACAGAAACAAATAGCATGGTGATTAAAGGGAAGGTCCAAGCTTAAAAAAAACCAAGATCTACTTACCTGGGGCTATCCCCAGCCCCTAGCAGCCTATCTGTCCCTCGCTGCACCTCCACTCCCAGCCAGTTGTCCTGTGTGCCCTCCAATGCAGATGCTAGGTCGGCATCTTCTGCAACCTGACCTCATGATCAATGTGAGGCATCTTCTGGCTCACATTGATCATGAGCTGATTTCATTGGCTCCTGACCTCATGATCAATGTAAGCCAATCTCATTGCCTCACATTGATCACAGGATCAGGAGTCAAAGAAATAGCCTTCTGACCAGTTCACAGCGCTCTGCAGTCATAACCAAAGCAGGGTCAGTGAGCTTCAGTGACGGGAAAGCGTGTGATCGGCGGCAGCAGTGGATCTGTGTGGCATGACGTCATTAAGCCCAGTTTTCCTGCTGGTATTGAAGTGGTGAAACAAACATTTCTTAAGAGTTCTACTCCACCTATCAAAAGAAAGACTGTGAACAATGGATTAAATTCAAGACTCCAGCTGCAAGGCATGTATTGTAAATACTGTGGAAAGACCTAAAGCAAGTGGACTAATTATTGTTATTGGATTTTTTTCTTCAATTAATACATAACTAATAAAAATAATCTTTATTTTTTATTAATGTAATATGTAATAGGTATATTTTAAATACAATAAAGGTGTTTCTCAGAACAACAGCTCACCTATTATCTTTGGTTGTTTAAAAGAACCAGCATGTACTGACGGATGTTCCATTCGCTGCTCATTGTCAATTGCCAAGACACCAAAAACATCTTCCAGCATATCAGATGGGGCTATTCCGAACAGCGTGCCAGAGCTCTGGGAAAACCTCTTGGTTTTAAATTGAAGTTCATTCATCCTTTCACTACATCAAATAACAAGAGTATAACCAATACAATTGTAACACAACTCAAAATTGGAAGTAGTAAATTACAAATCAATAGT
The DNA here is from genome assembly GCF_040937935.1 of Hyperolius riggenbachi. Taxonomy (NCBI): domain Eukaryota; kingdom Metazoa; phylum Chordata; class Amphibia; order Anura; family Hyperoliidae; genus Hyperolius; species Hyperolius riggenbachi. The sequence goes on along the minus strand of NC_090657.1, from coordinate 88,518,796 downwards.
AATATACAGAATAGAGGCATATCTAAGAATAACAGCACATAGGGCAAACTCTGAATCAATTAGGCAGCATCATGTCTCCCAAATAACATCTAGGTAGTATGTTCCAAGGTAACAAAATTACACAGGCATGTCTCCGAAATAACACAATTAGGCAGCATGTTCCCCTAAACAACAGAATTAAGTAACGTGCGTCCAGTGGTGATCCAGGCCCCAGTAACAGATTAATGCACAGTAACAAATAAGAGAACCCCCATCCCCCATGACAGAATCCAGTAAAGCTATGAACTCACCTCGCAATGCAGGGGGATGGATCCAGTGTCGTCTCCCTAATGACTAACGCTCCCCCAATCCATCTTCCTCCTTCTTCTGCCGGCCGGTATGTGCAAAAGTCATACGATGTTACATGACAGGCGTGAACAAGACTCCAAGCGAATGCGGTTCTTTGCGCGGGAGTCATCTGGGATGTTAAAGATCCAATCCGCCGTGACAGTTGTTATCGTCGCGCAATGCTAAGCGACGTTTGTGTGATCCTGCGCCTGTACCCATGTCCCGAGACCGCCTAAACGACCGCACATCACTCAGAAAAATCACCTGTCTTCAGGAAAAACGACAGAAAAATCGCCAGGTGGGTATGGGGCTTAACAGATGAAAAATCACAGCCAGCATTTAAAGCGCTACCTCTTCACCTGCTCCACTACATCTCCCTGTCATGCATTTGTACGGCCGTGGTTGCTTTTGCTTTGTGTCCTGCACCCCTACTTCTTGACATTCAATCACAAAGGAGGATCACTTGTATCCTCAGTGATTGGTTACATGAAGGGTGAAGAAGGGCATAGGTCAGACAGCAGATGCAGCAGACTCAACACACTTAGGTATCACTGTACACGACGGCCCTCTGTTCCCTTGGTTCCTTCCCTTCCAGTCTATGGGGAGATATTTGCACTCCTGGAAGTATGGCAAGTATAGAGCCCAGGGTGCATGCCATGCCTGACAAACCCTAAATGAGCCTCTGACATAGATAAATAATTAGACACATGTATCCTGGTTAATTTAATCCTGGATTACAAAACAGCACAAATTAAGTTGACTGCTAACTAGCCAAGTCCCAGACAAGTCCCACTAGAGAAAACTGAGAGCAGAGGCTCTCACATGAAACTTGTGGCTTACAGCACCACCTGTGGCCCAGCGTCTGCATCCTTTTTGCCCGGTAATCCTATGGTTTTCATGGTCCTGGTGAGAGCGGTTGGCGCCCTTTGACTGGGACATAATGTACTGCGCATGCGCAGTATGTCGTCTTGTGTATGCCGGGCGTCATAGTGTGGATGTGCATGCGTAAAGCACACTGGGTTCCTGGTGAGCGCAGTCACAAGCCACCCAAAAGAACATACTGCGCATGTGCAGCACAGTATGTCCGGGTCAAAGGGCACTGACCGCCTCAACCAGGACCATAAGAAGCAGCGGATTAGCGGGCGAACGAAGGCAGACATCGGGCCACCGGAGGTGCGGTAAGCCTATGCGGCTTCCCTAACCCCCCCCCACACACACACACACAGGGCGTCATTTTACATTTAAATTAGAAGTAAGGTATCCTTTAAAGAAAAACATTTATTTGTTGCAGCTGATACGAACCGCAGTGTGTCTGCTTTCATGGAAGTAGACATAGGGTTAACATCCTGTGTTTACAAATTAGTTGCTCTGCCAAGGCAGCCAGTTGACACAGCTGAGAGATCGAATTACAGTTGTTATTTGTCACAGATGAAAGGGAATTAGACAGGCTAAACTCTATAAATACATACAGGGTGCATTTCTCTCTGTTTTCCTTCTCTCCAGTGCAAGAGTTCAAGTTCACTTAAAGGACACCTGAAATCAGAGGGATATGGGGGCTGCCATCTTTATTTACAATACCAGTTGCCTGGCATCCTGCTAAATTTTTGAGAATCAGTAATGTCTGAATCACACACCTGAAGCAAACATGCTCCAAATCCAGTCAAACTTCAGTAAAACATCTGATCTGCATGCTTGATCACAGTCTATGATTAAATGTATTAGAGGCATCTGCAGTAGGACAGCAAAACAAATAAATATGTCAGCCTCTATATTGCTCTCACTTCATTTGTCCTTTAAAGGGTACCTTAGCTCAGAAATTAAACAAAAAACGGGGGGAGCAGGCATGTTTAGTGGGCTCACCTCATGCCCACCGCTCTCCTCCCCTCCCTCCAGTACAGCCTACAGACCCCCCCCCCCCAAACTTCCTTTCTGGTCGGGGTGGTTGCGGCTGACTGCGCAGGTGCTGCCCAGCAACGTGCATCCTTGTTCACATGTTAGCTGCCAGGAGTTCTCTGCACAGGCGCACTACATAGCTGTGATGTCACAGTGCGCATGCGCAGAGTGCTCCCGGCCGCAGGCGTGCAAACAAGGACGTGCGTCGCTAGGCAGCTCCTGTGCAGTCAGCCGTGATCACCCCAACCAGGATGTAAGTTCAGGGGGTTGGTAGGCTGTATCGGAGGGGGACGGAGAAGAACTGGGGGATCGGTGGGCACAAGTAGAGAACACTAAACATGCCTGCTCACCCCATTTTTAATTTAACTTCGAGCTAAGATAACCTTTAATGCAAACAAACTGAATTTTTTAATCAAAATTAAATAATGGGCAGTGAGGGAGAGTTTTAGAAATCATTGCAGAACAGTCTCAAGACTAAATATAGGTGCGGCCTCCTACTAATATTGGTCTAAAAGAGGAAGAGAAAACGGATTTCTGTAAAGCTGAATACCCACCACAGCGACGAGGAAGAGGGATCCAGAGATGTCTCCCTGACGACGAGTATCGCATGATCCATATTCCCCCCGGCGTGTATGAGTGATGTCACAGAAGTGAAGTCAAGGGATCGCGGTATTGTGCGCAGAGTTGTCAAGGATCTTAACTTGATGCCGACTGCGACCGAACGCCGGTCGGTGTAAAGTCCTGGGGAGGGATTTGCAGATCACACGCGCCAATATGTGCGCTTCTCCACTTGGATGACGGAGCTCTGCTCTGCCATCAGCCTCCCATCATCTAGGGAGCGATCAGACCCCACCAACAGAAAGCTCATTTGGTGGGCAAAGAAGGGGGGTGATTTAATTGTGTGCTGAGTTGTGCGGCCCTGCAGCGAGACCTTAAAGGAATCATCAGGCAAATTAAAAAAAAAGCTTTACTCACCTGGGGCTTTCGCCAGCCCCTTGCAGCCGACTGTCCACCGCTGACTGCTCCGCTCCCCGAACGGTGCAGAGGCCAACACCCGAGGTAGTCCTTACTGCGCCTGCGCAAACTGCTGCTGTCAATCAAGCCCACGTTGTACGTGGCTTACTGCACAGGCACAAAACTACTGTATGTGGTGTGTTACTGCAAAACACACAAGTTAACAGTTACAGTGAAATATACTTTTCATTGACTGTATGCTTCACTGCATGTGACTCAATGCGCGGGTAACGTGCCGTGACACTTTCCCGATCCATTGCGTAGTTTTCCTCCCATCACAGGGAACGCAGGTAACTGTGAACAGCGGCAACCAGAACACTTCTCAAGCTGTCATGATTTTTTGACTGGCTTTTTTTGCGCAATGTGCGATTGTTTCCGCAATCTCATAACGTGGGTACAGGTGCACGATTTCATGGTTTTGCAGCGTGTGCCCGTTATAACCTTCAAAATGGACCAGACAAAGTTCCCCGATCATTTGAACTCTGGTTCATGCCCATCAGGCCTTTAGGGTTACATGATCTGAAGCATGTTACTCAGTCTAGCCATGCTGAAACTCCTTCCTGCTTTTGTACAAGAATGTGGCTCTCCTATTTCACAGTACAGTTTGGACACAATGGACACAGTGTGAAAGGGCACTTAGTGACAACCACAGCTATATCAGCAGGTATGAAAAAATAAATACTTTTTGCTTATCAATGCTTCAAGGTCCTCATCCCTCTAATGCTGGGTACACGCGATGAGATTTCCCGTTCGATTCCCGGATCGATTCGATTAAATCAAACATGTTCGATTGGATTTCGATCGATTTTTTCATGATAGGTATGCAAAATCGACGGAAAAAACGATCGAAATCCAATCGAACATGTTTGATTTAATCGAATCGATCCGGGAATCGAACGGGAAATCTCATCGTGTGTACCCAGCATAAAGCCCCATCTACACGATATGATTTTTTGTACGATTCGATTACGATTCTATTTACGATCTGATTAAATCCGACATGTCCAATCGGGATCCGATTCGATTTAATTCGATTTGCCATTGTTTTGCAATTGCAAATCGAATTGAATCGAATCGAATCAGGATCGGACATGTTGGATTTAATTGAATCGTAAATAGAATCGTAATCGAATCGTACACAGAATCGTATTGTGTAGATTAGGCTTAAAGGTGGCCACTAACAATCCAATTTCTAGCGAAAAATCGTTTGAGCAATCAGATAATTCTGAAAATCCAAATTTTGGTTTGACGAAAATCCAATTGGACAACTGCTTTTATAATCATTCATAATCGATTGTGCCCATCAAAGGAAATTATTTACAACCAATCCGATCAGAATTTCTAATCGCTCGAATTATTTTTCGCTAGAAATTGGATCATTAGTGGAACCTGTCGCAGGACCCCTCGTGGCCAGATTGCAAATGCCTTCCAATCGGTTTCAGCACACAGACCATGTAAGCTGTGGTCAACAACAACAACAACAAATAACATTTGTAGAGCGCTTTTCTCCCATAGCACTCAAAGCGCATAAGCATGGCTCAGACCGTCGTGGTACAGAGGAAGAATTTTATAAGTCCGGAAATGCCAGGCTAAACAGGTGGCTTTTCAATCTGGATTTGAATAGCTCCAGGCATGGTGCTGTCTTTACTGGGTGTGGCAGGGAGTTCCAAAGAGTAGGGGCAGCATGACAGAAGGCTCTATTTCCAGATTTTCTGAGGTGCACTCTGGGAGTGACCAAGTTTATAGAACTTGCTGATCTGAGGTTTGAGAGGTGTGGTGCAGCTTCAGCAAGTCCTTCATGTATCCAGGGCCCAGATTGTGTAGGGATTTTAATGTCAGCAGTCCAATCTTGAAGAGTATTCTCCATTCTACTGGTAGCCAGTGCAGTAATCGAAGGATCGGTGTAATGTGACAGTGGCGAGGCTGGTTTGTTAGCAATCTGGCAGCAGCATTCTGCACTAATTGCAGGCGACGCAGGTCCTTTTTGGGGAGGCCAGCATAAAGGGCATTGCAGTAGTCCAGCCGTGATGTGATGAAGGCGTGAACTAGGGTTGGAAGATCCTCTGGGGGAATCAGATGTTTAATCTTTGCAATGTCGCGATCAGTGCGCAGAAACCACTGGAGTTTTGGCAGCAGACCGACCAGAAGGGAGCCTGTGGGTTACGATAATTACAAATTACACACTATTTCAGGGTATAACTGCCACCACCTCTGTTTTCTGAGACAGAGGAACTCACTGACTGGCTGAGCCTAGATCTACAAATAAAAACGGTTAAACACACTCTATTCTGTCTAGCTAGCAACAAAAGTAGCGTCTCTCCAGAAGTCTGGGTTCAGTCTCTGTATGGCTGAATAATAGGGTAGCTGAACAAACAACTGACGATAGCGTCGGTTTATTAATGCAATATAAATAATTAATATATACAGAAAATCGTTAAAATCAACAATTATGGAGACAAATGATAACACAGTATGAAAATAAAAGGGAGAAAATACTTAATTCATGGAAAGATGTCCTTTCTGGGAAAATCATAAAGTTCTTAGTTTCAATTCCAGAGCAAAGTCCAAACAAGATGGCCGCTAACCACGTGTCCTCTGGCTACCAGCAGACAGGCTCTCATACAGATGGAATTTGGAGGACTGAGGTCCGCCTGCTGGCAATGTGCTTTTGATGAAGCTGGATCGGGGGTGTGGCAATGCCTGCCCCCTCTGAATTGCCAACCAATGACAGTTCATTCTCTCTGAGAGAGACTTGAGGTTTAAACTTATTAAATGCCGTAACTCAGGGACGATACATGTCATATTTAGGTGGATAGCAGATTCATACTTGTCGGAAAATACAGATTAATATGACATCAGACGTGGCTAGGGCAGCGGGTCAGGTTCCTGAGAAGATTCATACTGCAATAACTGGACGAGATATTGCCATGTATGTTATATCAGCACGTTGGGCAAACTTTAACGAATAAGACTATATGAATTTCATAGCTGTGCGATACACGGTCTCCATATACCGACAAGAAATCATCCAACACATGCATTCAGATCTGCCCTCCATCGGTGCCATGGAGTCTGTGGGAAAGCAGGTTTTGAATAGACCTCCTGCTGTGAGGGATGTGTCCTTTGCTGGCTCACCAAATGGATGAGCAGTTGACACCTATCTGAAGTTCTGCCAGAGTGCAGCATCCTGTGTCCCCAGGTAATTAAAAATACACACTAGTCTCTTGAACACCAGAGTTTGTTTCTGGTCATTAGCACATCAAAAGCGCCATCCTGCAGCTAAGCCAATGCTAACTCTCTGCTGAGAAAAGAGAGAGCCCAGATTGACTGCAGATGCTCCTACACAACCAACCAGATTCTATCGATCTTAATTGCAATCGATGCAGAGAATCGATTGCGCTCGCATGTTCTTCACGGGCGGTTCAAGGACGCGTCTGTGGCTACGCAACCGTCCGTCACATCCACCATAAGATGGCTGAACATGTTGGGCTTGATTCACTAACCAGTGCTAACTCAGCACATGTAAAGGCTTTGCACGTGCAAACTAGGGTGTTAAGTAGTTTGCACTATTCCAACAAATAGCTGCACACTAGGACTCTAGTAACCAGTCTATTCCACACTCCAAGTGGTATTCCTATAGGTTAGGCGATATTCCTCTTCAAACCGACAGACAGATGCTCCACAAAATAAGACATATCGGAGCTCTCATAACGTAAAATTGTAGAAACAGTTTATTGATAAAAAGATTGCACACTTACAAGCAATCTTTTTATCAATAAACTGTTCCTACAATTTTTTGAGGTGAAAAGTACCAGCAACAGCAAAAGTGAGCAGTGAGGACGAGTTTTCCTTATGGCAGGGGGCGGCCAGATGACCCCATAAGCGCTGAGGACCCATCTGACTGAGGGTCAACATATAACAGTGAGTGGCCACTGCCTGGGGTGTGGTGGTGGTATCTCACAGAAGTGGAGCATCTGTCTATCGGTTTGAAGAGGAATATTGCCTAGCCTATAGGAATACCACTTGGAGTGTGGAATAGACTGGTTGCTAGAGTCCAGTAGCATCACTAGGGGGTGCGGTAGGTGCGGACCGCACCAGGTGTCACCAGCAGAGGGGGTGACACCAAGCTCCAGGCTAAGGGAAGAGTGGAGAAGGCTATGTAAATACTAATCAGGCTACTGTCTGACTCTGATAGACGTTTCTCTCCTACTCTACTCCTTTCTGGCTGCTCCTTCTTGAGCTTATAACAGAGTTCAGAGGCTAACAGGGCCACATGGTGATCGTTTTAAAACCCTCCCTATAACAAGCAACGTTACTACCTGGCGAAGTTTGGAGGTTCATGGGGTAGGAGTGAGTGTCCGCACCAGGTGACACCAACCCTAGTGACGCCTCTGCTAGAGTCCTAGTGCGCAGCTATTTGTTGGAATAGTGCTTTGGTTGAATGCAGCAGCGCACCACCTAAATATCATCACCCTTATATATATCAGCGCAGTATTATTTGGTGCTAAGTAGTTTGCACGGGTAAAGTTGTTGCTGTTCTGTTTGCGTGATAAGCCGTGACTTCGCGTACTAAGTCTCCTTAGCACGTGAAGTCATCGCTTAACACGCTAGTTTGCGTTGCACGCAAAACTTTGCGCGAAACTTTACACGCAAAAACTCTTATGCGCATATTAACGCGTGAAGAGGTAGTTTGTACGTGCTAAGGGGCTTTTCACTGGCGTGACTTTAGTGAATCAAGCCCCTTCCCTCTTTCATTAAGTCGGGAGATATATACGCAAACGTCTGGGTAGTTCTTCTGGAGAATGAAGAATCACTTGTCTTTTTTGATAGAAGCTTTTTTTTTTTTTAGAACACCACTATTCGAAACTCTCGTATTTTCTTCCTTTTTGGTTGGCTATATTGGTGGAATTTCCCTTTAACAGAAAAAAAAGTCAGTATTCCATAACATAAACATAGACATAACCTTCTCTATGAGAAAACTAAGCAGAATATAATTGACATTCCTATTCAAAAGTGAAAGTAACTAAGACCTAGCAGATTCCACCTTCTCCTGCGTCCCTGGAGTCTGGACACCGCCAGGCGCCCACGTCACTCCCTCCTGTCACGTGACGTAACCAGCAGCCGCCTCCAGAGGTGCAGAAGCACGTGATAGTGACAGCATCACTCTGCGCAGCCCGCAGACATGGCGGAGATGGGGAGTTCTCAGGGGTCAGAGCTCAAAGACGGAGAGAGAATAGATCCGAAGAAGCTGACCACGCAGCAGCAGGAGTCCGTACGGCGGGCGGAGATAGCTCATTGGAGGAAGAACTCTGGGAAGATGAAATCTAGAAATATCTTCACTGCCCTTGCAATAGGGACTGTTGTACTGGGAATCTGTATCCTTCACAGTGTGCTGAGATGATCATGTTATATTTTGAATACCTAAGGTGCCCATACATCTAGCGATGATGGGCAGAATCAGATCTCCCTCTGATCCAATCTGGCTGCCCGTACAATACAGGGCAGTTCCCTCCAGCATGACATCTTTTGGGCATTGACTTTGTGATGTTGCCAATTTATTGTGTGCCCAGCCACCCCAACTTTTACATTTATACTAAACCTTTCATGCCATCTCTGCACTGTATTTCTGCATTGGCGCCCCATGTAACTACTGACATATTGCACTTAGGGTGCGTGTGTGACGTCACATATGCACCCCACGTGCACTATGCCAGTAGTCACGTGAGGCACCAATGTGAAAGTACAGCAGACACAGAGCTGTGCATTCTGGTGGTGGCGTGACAGGTAAAGTGTAAGTGCATGGGCACTGGGGTGGGGGGAGGGGTTTCTTTCCCAAGATTTTCCTGGCTGTCCGATCAATACATTTGACCAATTTTGGCCTTATGCTGGGCATACACGGAGCCTTTGTCCCTTATCAATCGAGCTGCTGATGGCTCGATTGATAATATCTGACAGATCCGATGACCCGCCGGATAGATTCCCTGCTCGATCCCCGCGGGTGGACAATAGTGGGGAATCAAGCGGAAGATAAGGAGCGCCCGCAGGAACGAGCAGGGATCGAGCCGCCGGGTCGTACCGTGTATCCCCAGCATTACATTTGGTCAAATTGTTGATCGGGCATGCTCTTGATAGTACCAAATTTTATCTGATTTAATAACAATTATCGAATCAGTTACCAAGTCACCATTCCCCTGCTCCCTCTTCCCCCCCCCCTTGTTTGTCCCTCTTTAACTACATATTTGTGTGTGTGTGTGTGTGACCTTTAAACTTTACTCCCATCCTCTAAATTTGAGTGTTGTATGTCATATGCTAATACAAGGATAAAGTAGTGGTGATGAAAAGATGCAGTGTGCTTTGAATAAGGAAAATGTGTATATTGATTGTGAATTTTGCATGATATGTGGGGCTAAAGATGTGGTATGTGTTAAGGACACCTGAAGTGAGAGGGATAAGGAGGCTGTCATATTTATTTCTTTTAAACAATATCAGTTGCCTGGTGGGGAATGCTGAAAAAGCATACATTTGAAATCTGCGCAGGATGCAGCCACAGTGTTCTCCCCAGGCCCAATTAGGTGGGCGGGCCGCCTGGCTGTTTTGAAACCCCGCCCGCCTGCCTAGCAGGTCAGCCTCTCTCTCCTAGCAGCCGATACAACAACAGCATCCAGGCTTTGTGTCTGGCTCGGCAGAGGCACAGTGCGCGCTGGGAGGGTGGCGGCGTCTAAAACACTAGAGACCCTCACACACCTGCGCCATTTTTCAAGTATTTACTGATCGGCAAGCATGTCTCTAAGCGGCGATCTTCTACAAAATGGCGGCCGCGCAGCCTCCAGCGGGGACACTTTTTAAGACGATGTGATTGGGGCAGGATGAGTCAGCGTCTCCCGCAAATATACGGGCATCCGCCCCGCCCACCTACCAATAGGATGCTGCTTCAAGAAATACCCGTCCCGCAGTGGTTGGCGGCGCTGGCTGGCAGAGGTGGATGGGGTAATCTGCGTGATTAGCAGGGCTGTGCCCTGTTTGGCAGCACGGAGCAGGTACTGAAGCTTGGGGAGTCCTTTGGGAACCAACCGAGGATCTATGTGAGGAGTGATCTGCTGCCATGCTCTCTGAGAAGGAGGAGGGACCTACCTACCCACCCACCCCACTAGCCACTAGTGTGACCTACCTACCCACCCACTGGCCACTAGTGTGACCTACCTACCCACCCACTAGCCATTATTCTGCTACCTGACCCCCAATCATGTTTCCTCACATTCCTCTATATTCTGCTCTCTGACATGCACTTTACAATGGTGCTGTTTCTCCTGCTCCTCCCTGACCCCCAGTGTACCAGAAAGCAGAAAACCGAGAGCCGAATATAGTGTAGTATGTATTGGAAAGTCCCAGCTGCTTACCTGTAGCCGTGTTTCGGCGAGTCCTCCAGGATGGCTAAGGATGAGACATTGTCTGCTCCCTCCCCAAACGGAAACACCTGCAAGAGTTAAAAGTTTAAGACACTGCCCTATAAAGGACCTCCCTCTCCCTGCACATTCAGTTTATACTAGAGTAATTCCCATTTCATCATAACATACTTAGCATATATAATAAATAGGGTTGGGAACTAAGTAGCCATCCTGGAGGACTCGCCGAAACACAGCTATAGGTAAGCTGCTGGGACTTTCTCCCATCGTCCTCCAGGATGGCTAAGGATGATAGAAACGAGAAATTTACCTTAGGGAGGGATGATAGCTTGTAAAACGTTACGTCCAAAACTCTGGTCTTGGCTGGATAGCAACTCCACTCTATAGTGCTTCACAAATGTTCTATGAGAAGACCATGTTGCTGCTTTACAAATTTGTTCCAGACTCGCTCCTGATCTCTCTGCCCAAGATGCTGCCAAAGATCGAGTGGAATGGGCTGTGATCCTAGAAGGGGCTGACTCCTGTGACTCTTTATAAGCCCAGCCAATCAGTTGCTTCACCCATCTAGCTATTGTTGCTCTGGATGCCTGAAGCCCTTTAGACGTTCCCATATACGAAACAAAGAGATTGCTAGATTGCCGTCCTTTCTAAATATGTCAAGATGCATCTCCTGACATCTAATTTGTTCCACTGAACCTCTCTATCATTTTGCGGATTTGGGGAAAATGAAGGTAAAATAATTTCCTGTGTACGGTGAAAAGCTGTTGATACCTTTGGCAAGTAGGCGGGATCAGATTTAAAAACAATCCTATCTGCGTGTACTACCATATATGGGTCCTTAATTGATAATGCCTGAATATCTCCTATTCTTCTGGCTGAGGTTATTGCTACTAGGAAAGCGACCTTTAACGTTAAATTCTTTAATGGAGTCAGAGCTATAGGTTCAAACCTTTCTGTCGTTTAAAAAATTTAGAACCAAGGATAAATCCCAAGGTGGGACCAACTTTTCAGGTATAGGCTGAGTTTTAGCGACTGAAATCAAAAAATTCTTAAACATTTTTTAGAAAGCGGTTTATGCAAAAACACAGATAATGCAGATATGTGTACTCTTAGGGTGCTTACTTTCAGCCCCATGTTTACCCCACTCTGCAAAAATTCTAAAATAACCGTAAGATCATCTGATCTAAACCCGTTTTTCTTTACAAATTCTTTACTTGTTTACTTGTTTTTCTTTCCAGGAGGAATAAGCCTTCCAAACTTTTATATATTTTTTTCTCGTAGACATCTTCCTGCAGTTTACTAATGTAGTAGCAACCTGTCTTGAAAATCCCTGTTTTATTAATAAGTTTTCTTCAATATCCATGCTGTTAATTTCAGTATCTGGAGATTTGGATGGTAGATAGACTCCTGGATCAGCAGATCCTGCTCTGGCCGGGATTCCATAGCTGCCGCTGAGGAGGTCTGCTGCTGCTCCATGCTGGCGTGCTGACCGGCGTCCCTGTGTGTTTTTCGCGCTAAAAGCGCTTTGCCAGAGCGAGGGTGCCGCCTCCAGCCAGCCCTCACTCAATCCGTGGCCAGCGGAAGTGACGCGTATGCGTCTGACGTCACATCCGGAACGGCGCTAACCGCCGTCATTACTCAGAGAACTTATGCAAAAGGTGGCAATGGCGGCGATCCTCCTTCTGGACAGATGACTGCAACCCAGGTACCTCTGCCCCTCCAGGTTGTAGCCAAAGCCGGGATATCACCACCCACGGCCTCCACCACCATATAGGCAAACCCTGACTTAAAGAGGAACTTCAGCCTAAACAAACACTGTCATTAGGTTACATTCGTTATGTTAATTAGAATAGATAGGTAATATAATTTTTTACCCACCCTGTTTTAAAAGAACAGGCAAATGTTTTTGATTCGTGGGGGCTGCCATCTTTGTCATGGGGGCAGCCATCTTTTTGGTTGAAAGGAGGTGACAAGGAGCAGGAGACACAGTTCCAACTGTCCTGTGTCCTGATCACCCCTCCCAGCTGCACACGCTAGGCTTCAAATGTCAAATTCAAAATGTAAAAAAAAAAAAATTGCACCAAAACAGCAGAACGAGAGCAACAACATCAGAAATCCCATCATGCTTTGCACAGCATCAGGGGGAAAAAGCCCGGGCAGTTTTCTTCTGTACAGCTAAAAATGACGCTTGGATAAGAGAAACAAAGTTCTGATGCTGTGAAACTGTTAAAGAAACACCAGGCCTTTTCAGTGCTGCTGAGTCGATTTTTAGTCCGGAGGTTCACTTTAATACATGGGCGCCCCAGGCATGCCACAGTATAAAATAAAGAACTATGCAGGTGCAAACGTCCAGGTGAAATGGGAAACGAACAAAAACTGAATGTGCAGGGAGAGGGAGGTCCTTTATAGGGCAGTGTCTTAAACTTTTAACTCTTGCAGGTGTTTCCGTTTGGGGAGGGAGCAGACAATGTCTCATCCTTAGCCATCCTGGAGGACGATGGGAGAAAAGGAGGGAGTAAATGAAACGTAAGTATTATTCTTACAAACCAAGGGTTACCACAAAGGCAACCACTGTAGAAGCAGGTGGGGAGATTAGACCTGTCCCTACTCAGGATTAAGATGTCACTCACTGTGGATAGAAGAGGAGGAGGGTATACCACCCTTCCACCAAGGGTGGATGACTCACTTTGTGAAGGTGTACAGAGGCGCCAAAAGTATAAAACACAATAAAATCATTTAAAACGTTCAGGAGGCGGTGGTGGACCAGCCACTAAAAACAGACACTATGCTGTCGATTAAGGTAATAATTTATTCAAAACTACTGGCAACGTGTTTCACGGGCACAATCCTGCTTCATCAGGCAATCATCACACAGCTAGGGGTCCAATCTACGCTTGCCATCTCATAGGTGCCAAGTGTAGATTGGACCCCTAGCTGTGTGATACTCCTGTTTATTGCCTGATGAAGCCGGATTGTGCCCGTGAAACGTGTTGCCAGTTGTCTCTAGGAGTTTGTGAATAAATTATTACCTTAATCGACAGCATCGTGTCTGTTTGGAGTGGCTGGTCCACCACTGCCTCCTGAACGTTTTAAACGATTTTATTGTGTTTTATACTTTTGGCGCCTCTGTACACCTTCACAAACCCAGTGTACCATGTTCCCTGGTACCTCTCTAAACCTGGTCAACCATTCTACCATGTATACTAATACTCCACTGTATTCTGCTACCTGATAGGGATAATAAATTTTTTGCAAATAATCTTGAATAGATGCAGGATTATGCAAATGTATACAGTTTGAAAATGGACTAATCAAATTTGACCTCTATAATTTTGCACTCACTGTATCGTATTTCTGTAGGTTTTGCACCCAATGTACCAGGCAGCAGAATACAGGTCAGCTTTATTGTCCTGCCAGACATCCACTGTGGTCGTGGCTGGATAGTGTACTGGTTAAGGGCTCTGCCACAAGAGACATAGATCAGGGCTCAAATCTTGGCTCTTCCTGTTCAGTAAGCCGTGCTGGCTCCGTAAGGAGCCATTGGGCTAGACTAAGCGCATCCCTAGTGGCTGCAGCTCTGGCGTCTCGTGTCCGCCAGGAGAAGCGTGCAATATAAATGTTATTTGTCTTGCCACTGTATCTTACTCCTCTGTACACACCTTATGTAACATAGTGCATATATACAGTGGGTTGCAAAAGTATTCGGCCCCCTTGAAGTTTTCCACATTTTGTCACATTACTGCCACAAACATGCATCAATTTTATTGGAAGTCCACGTGAAAGACCAATACAAAGTGGTGTACATGTGAGCAATGGATCGAAAATCATACATCATTCCAAACATTTTTTACAAATAAATAACTGCAAAGTGGGGTGTGCGTAATTATTCAGCCCCCTGAGTCAATACTTTGTAGAACCACCTTTTGCTGCAATTACAGCTGCCAGTCTTTTAGGGTATGTCTCTACCAGCTTTGCACATCTAGAGAATGAAATCGTTGCCATTCTTCTTTGCAAAACAGCTCCAGCTCAGTCAGATTAGATGGACAGCGTTTGTGAACAGCAGTTTTTTAGATCTTGTCACAGATTCTCGATTGGATTTAGATCTGGACTTTGACTGGGCCATTCTAACACATAGATATGTTTTGTTTTAAACCATTCCATTGTTGCCCTGGCTTTGTTTAGGGTAATTGTCCTGCTGGAAGGTGAACCTCCGCCCCAGTATCAAGTCTTTTGCAGTCTCCAAGAGGTTTTCTTCCAAGTTTGCCCTGTATTTGGCTCCATCCATCTTCCCATCAACTCTGACCAGCTTCCCTCTCCCTGCTGAAGAGATGCACGCTCCGAGCATGATGCTGCCACCACCATATTTGACAGTAAGGATGGTGTGTTCAGAGTGATGTGCAGTGTTTTCTGCCACACATAGCGTTTTGCATTTTGGCCAAAAAGTTCCATTTTGGTCTCATCTGACCAGAGCACATTCTTCCACATGGTTGCTGTGTCCCCCACATGGCTTGTGGCAAACTGCAAATGGGACTTCTTATGCTTTCTGTTAACAATGCCTTTCTTCTTGCCACTCTTCCATAAAGGCCAACTTTGTACAGTGCATGACTAATCTATGGACAGAGTCTCCCACCTGAGCTGTAGATCTCTGCAGCTTGTCCAGAGTCACCATGGGCCACTTGACTGCATTTCTGATCAGCGCTCTCCTTGTTCGGCCTGTGAGTTTAGGGGGATGGCCTTGTCTTGGTAGGTTTACAGTTGTGCCATACTCCTTCCATTTCTGAATGATCGCTTTAACAGTGCTCCGTGGGATGTTCAAGGCTTTGGAAGTCTTTTTGTAGCCTAAGCCTGCTTTAAATTTCTCAATAACTTGATCCCTGACCTGTCTTGGACCTGTCTTGTGTATTCTTTGGACTTCACGGTGTTGTTGCTCCCAATATTCTCTAAGGCCTGGTGCACACCAAAGGAGTTTTTCTGAGCGTTGTGAGCTTTTAAATCTGCTGCTAATGTTATCCTATGTGTCTGTGCACACTGGAGCAATGAGGTTTTGTAAAAAAAAAACATAGCATTTCATTGGGAAGAGCTTTTAGAGGTTTCAAAAGCTCTTCCCAATGTAATGCTATGGGGTTTTTTACAAAACCTCATTGCTCCAGTGTGCACAGATACATAGGATAACATTAGCAGCAGATTTAAAAACTCAAAACGCTCAGAAAAACTCCTCTGGTGTGCACCAGGCCTTAGACAACCTCTGAGGCCCTCACAGAGCATCTGTATTTGTACTGACATTAGATTACACACAGGTGCACTCTATTTAGTCATTAGCACTCATCAGGCAATGTCTATAGGCAACTGACTGCACTCAGATCAAAGGGGGCCGAATAATTATGCACACACCACTTTGCAGTTATTTATTTGTAAAAAATGTTTGGTATCCTGTATGATTTTCATTCCACTTCTCAGGTGTACACCACTTTGTGTTGGTCATTCATGTGGAATTCCAATAAAATTGATTCATGTTTGTGGCAGTAATATGACAAAATGTGGAAAACTTCAAGTGGGCCGAATACTTTTGCAACCCACTGTACCTTCATACTCCTTTATATCCTGCTCTCTGACACCCACTGTACCATACTCTTCTATATCCTGCTCACTGTACCTTAGCCCTCTATATACTGTTTTATCCTTCAGCCTGATGTTCACTAGTATCCCTTCGTACCCTGCTCTGTGATGCACAGTGTACCAGTGTTTCTGATGTTTATGATGTGTGGCTTGTAATCTGGTTTCCATTACGTTTGCTGTTTTGTGGAGCAGTTACCACCTAAACACATGTGGTTCACATATGTCCAAGTTTAGAGCAATTTTTTTTTTTTTTGTGTACTTCCATTGACTATAATAGAAGCTGAAAATCCTGCATGCTGTGCATTGGTGTACAGGTCCACCTCTTCAGGGATAGCATAATACAGCTATCAGTCTGGCTGGGCTGAAATCTAATTGCCTAATGTTATTAAGTACAGTATTCTGAAAATAATATGCTGCATCGTGGTATCTGATCCCATTGACTTTCTCCATCGATTGAGCAAGTCAAGTGAGCACCTGGTAGTTTTCTGTAAATAGATTGTGTCTTGCTATGTACACTCTTGTGAAGGGAGCAGAGCTAGCTTTTACCGCTGTGTCATCCAGTGTCACACCCAGATGGTTACATTGATAGAGGAGGCTTTAGGGTAGGACCAAACATTGCAACAAATATGGCAACATTTCATAAGATGTTTTGCTAGTTAATGTAATTACCTACTAGGCCTGAAAGATAAATAAAATTTAAAGTGATCCTTAAGTCTATTAAAAAAGAGATTTACTCACCTGGGGCTTCCCTCAGCCCCCTGCAGCTGATCGGTGCCCTCGCAGCCCCGCTCCGATGCTCCAGGACACGCCGGCGAACACTTCCGGGTTCGCCGTCACCGGCCCCAGGTGAGTAAATCTCATTTTTTTTTTAATAGACTTAAGGTTCACTTTAAACCGAAATCACAATCACCAAGATCACAATTTTGGAATCGTCAAAGTGGCAATTATCGCGATCATGTCATTTCTACATGGGGGAAGTTTGAAGAAGTGGCTTCAAACCTCCCCAAAGTCCCGGCGCGTGCGGCCTGCAGCATTGGACATACCTTCTGTACGAGTCCTAATGCTCTCCATACTCCATCGCCTTCTGCCAGCCCTTGTGCTTGGCATAACTCCGGGTTCCTCTATGTCACATGACATACAGGAAGTATTCTGTGCATTAGAGCCTGCAGGAGGCGAAGTGGATAGATGGGCATCACTGGACTCGTGCTTGAAGCTATATCCAGAACTGATGCAGCTTGAGGGACAGAGTGGGCACAAATAGCAGGCACAGAGAGAGACACAGGAGACAGATGAGGCACAGAAAGAGAAACCGAGCAGGCAGAGAGATACAAAGGGGGCAAGAGAGAGACCCAGGGGAGGCATAAAGGGGCAAAGGGGGCACAAAGAGAGACAGGGGGACAGAGGGGGAACAAAGCTTGATTTGAAGGAAATTGTGAATTGAATCAAAATCACAATTTCAGACAGAAATCGCTCCATTCAATTTTACCTAAAATTGTTCAGACCTATTACCTACCTCTGTTGTTACAATAGTAATTGGCTTGGTACTCCTCCTGAAGCAAGAGGGATATGGAGGCTGCCATATTTATTTACTTTTAAAGCGGACCTGAACTCGAACTCTTCTCTGCTCTACAAGGTACGCAACAGCATAATACCCTTTTAAGAAAAATATTTTTGTTACGGCTTATACAAATCCTGCAAAAAATCTGCACTTTTTCTACTTGCTGCTTTTGTGGAAGCAGACATTGTGGTATACTGTGCTTTTAAACAGGGCTGTGGAGTCAGAGGAGGAGTCGGGGCAATTTTGGGCACCCGGAGTTGGAGTCGGAGTTGTTGTTTTCATAAACGGAGGAGTCTGAGTCGGGAGTCGGATGATTTTTGTACAAAATCCACAGCCCTGTTAAGTATTAGGCTAAGGAGTCGAAGTCGGAGCCATTTTGGGTACCTGGAGTCGGAGTTGTGGTTTCATAAGCTGAGGAATTGGAGTCAGAAGATTTTTGTCCCGACTCGACAGCCCTGCTTTTAAATTACCTTATCTGCCATCTCTGCCAAGGCTGTTGTGTGACACAATGGAGAGATCAAATTACAACTTGTGATTAGTCACAGATGAGGGGGAATTAGACAGGCTAAACTCTCTAAATACATACAGGGTGCATTTCTCTGTTTTCCTTCTGATCTGTGCAAGAGTTCAGGCCCACTTTAAGCAATACCAGTTACCTGGCTGTCTTGTTGACCCTTTGCCTCTAAGGGCGAATTTGCATCGTACCGAAACTGAAGCCAATGTATGTCAATGGAGTAGTTTCCATTGCATGCACATTTTGCAATGCGACCTGGGAAACGAATCGGATGCATGCTGCAGATATCCCATAGGCAGGAACGGACAGCTGCATCTGGACTTCCAGAAGTCACCCGCCACTAGTTGCGATGCAATGTGATCGCATCCGCGCAATGGAAACTAACCTATATACTTTTAGCCATAGGCTAGCTGCATGCTTGTTTCTAGTGTTATTCAGACACTACTGCACCCAGATAGATCAGCAGAACAGCCAGGCAACTGGTATTGTTTACAATAAATTAATGTGCAGCCTGCCTATACTTCTCACTACAGTTGTCATTTAAAGCTCTAGTTCAGCATCCCTTTTTATGCATGTAATAGTAAATTTGTATTCGCCCCTTATGGGCTGCATCTGATAGTTGATAGATGAAATCCGAATAGTTGTTTGGATTTCATCCACTTAAATCAAATCACGTGGGCGGGGGTGGCTAATCTTACCCATCATGACGTCTTCTTCGGTCCGTTCCTCGGCGCCTCCCTAGATGCGGTCCAAGCGGCGGTCACGTGACTACAAACACTTCCTCCTTCTGGGTTGAAGGAGGAAATGTTTGTAGTCACGTGACGGGCGTGGACCACATCATAGCAGTGTTCTCCCCAGGATCAATCAGCCGGGCGGAGCGCCCGGGTAAGTTTCATTACCGCCCGGCTGATGAGACTGCATGTCCCGTTGTCTCTGAGCCCAAGTAAAATAAGTTACTGCCCGGCTGATAAATCTGCGCGTCCCTGTCATCGCGAGCCGCAAGTGTCCGGCTGTCAGAGATGCGGAGATGCGCTGCTTCCCCTCTACACTCGAGATCTCGCGCTTCCCGGCGAGCTCGTGCTTTGATAGGCGTAGCAAACCGGCATGATGTTAGAGCTAGCCGCCTTCTGCAGAGCCGTGTGCCGCGTGCAATCCGTGCATGTCTGTGAGCTGTGCAGGGACGTTTGTGGAGAGAGAGGCATGTGCGCAGCTCACTGACAGATGAATATCCATCTTGCTCCATATGCAGGCTATGAGAATATATATATATATATATATATATATATATATATATATATATATATATATATATATATATATATATATATATATATATATATATATATATATACCCGGCCCGCAGTGGTTGGCAGCGCGGCGCTGGCTGGCAGAGGTGGATGGTGTGCTCCGGGTGATCAGCAGGGCTGTGCCCTGTCTCGCAGCACGGAGCAGGTACTGAAGCTCGGGGAGACCTTTGGGGAACAGCCGAGGATGAATGTGAGGAGTGATCTGCTGCCATGGTATCTAAGAGGGGGGGCCTACCTACCCACCCCACTAGTCTGACCTACCTACCCACCCCACTAGCCACTAGTCTGACCTACCTACCCACCCCACTAGCCACTAGTCTGACCTACCTACCCACCCCACTAGCCACTAGTCTGACCTACCTACCCACCCCACTAGCCACTAGTCTGACCTACCTACCCACCCCACTAGTCTGACCTACCTACCCACCCCACTAGTCTGACCTACCTACCCACCCCACTAGCCACCAGCCTGAACTACTTACCCACCCACTAGCCACCAGCCTGAACTACTTACCCACCCACCCCACTAGCCACCAGCCTGAACTACTTACCCACCCACTAGCCACCAGCCTGAACTACTTACCCACCCACTAGCCACCAGCCTGAACTACTTACCCACCCACCCCACTAGCCACCAGCCTGAACTACTTACCCACCCACTTACCCCACTAGCCACCAGCCTGACCTGCTTACCCACCCACCCCACTACTAGCCTGACCTGCTTACCCACCCACCCCACTACTAGCCTGACCGACCTACCTACCTACCTACCCACCCACCCCACTAGCCTCCAGCCTGACCTACACCCCACTAGCCTGACCTACTTACCCACCCACCTCACTAGCCACAGCTTGACCTACTTACCCACGACACCGTTACATTACAGTTGGCTACGCCCATGTAATGGTTCCACCCATTTTCCAGCACATGTCATGGCCACGCCCATTTTACCCCACCCGGCTACTTTTTCATGCCACCCGGCTGAAAAAAATTTCTGGGGAGAACACTGCATAGGAGGCGCCGAGGGACGGATCGAAGAAGACGACATGATGGGTAAGATTACCCCCACCCACTCCGCACAGGGGATTTGATTTAACCGGATGAAATCCGAATAATAACTATTCGGATTTAATCCGGATCCGGAGTTGAGCATCTCTAGCTCCTTATTGCCGAGAGAGTGAATTCCTTCCCCTGGGTAAAGCAGGTCGGCTGACCAAACTCACTTCCTCCCTCCATTGAGAGGGATTTATGCCTCGTTCAGACTATATGCTCTGCCGTGCGCATTTTGGCAGCACGCATAGTGTGCGACACGCAAGAACGGTAGAAGGGCATAGACAGCCTTTCTACCATTCCCATCATATGCGCTGCGCAGCAGTGCGATGTGCTATCGCACTGCTGCATGTATTTATCGAGAATCGTAGCGCAGATCCATTCACTGTAGGAATGGGATCTGCAGTGCAGCGCATTGAGTTCCGATCGTACAGCCATCTGCGCTAAATGATCTGAACGAGGTCTGTTTATGGCCAGCACAGCAACTTAGTAAAGGCCATGTGAGCCTCTCACCGCCCTGCTTGCAATAAGAAACCATTATAAGAAGCCATATATCCTGTGCATCTGACATTCACACAGTAAGACTGTATTGCAAGCCAGGTAATAAAACATTCATAATGCAGAAATTGTTTATGTACAAAACACAATACTGTGTGTGGTGACAAATTATGATCTACCGTGCTTCCCCGGAAATAAGCCCTAGCTAAGGATGCTATGTGTAGGGGGAGGTGTGCAGTCTCTTCCCGCACCTTCTTGTGGCTGCGTCCCCCTCCATTCGCGTATAATTGCTCCAGTATCATAGCATGGCAGCACAGTGACCTCCGCCCAGGAACGTGACCGCGCTCCAATCAAGGGGCTTGAATCACAAAAGCGTGATAACTGCTATCATGGAATAGAAATCAATTGGGAAAAAAGTGATATTGATTTTAAACTTTTAAATTGCCTGGTTAGCGTCCATTTTACTTATAGAACAGCTACTAATAGATAATTGATTTTAGATTTTATGCCTAACAGTTACTCTTTTAAAGGATACCCAAAGTGACATGATGAGATAGACATGGGTATGTACTTTACCTAGCACACAAATAACTATGCTTTTCTTTTTCTGCCTGAAAGAGTTAAATATCAGGTATGTAAGTGGCTGACTCAGTCCTGACTCAGACAGGAAGTGACTGTAGTGTGACCGTCGCTGATAAGAAATTCCAACTATAAAACACTTTCCTAGCACAAAAATGACTTCTGGGAGCAAGAAAGAGATAAAAAGGGGAAGTTCTTATCAGTGAGGGTCACACTGTAGTCACTTCCTTTCAGGACTGAGTCAGCCACTTACATACCTCAGTGTTCTCCCCAGAATTTTTTTCCAGCCGGGTGGCATGAAAAAGTAGCCGGGTGGGGAGCGACCAGGGGAATGAAGGGCCAGCGCAAAAAAAATGGGTGTTACCATGCAACTGAATGTGGGCGTGGCTTAGGCAGAGCTATGACTATGGCAGGATTAGATTGTGAGCTCCTCTGAGGAAAGTCAGTGGCATGACTATGTACTCTGTAAAGTGCTGCAGAAGATGTCAGTGCTATATAAATACATAATAATAATATGGTAGGGACATTAGACTATGACTATCGGTAGGGATTAGAGTGTGAGCTCCTCTGGGGACAGTCAGGGGGGGGGGGGGGGGGGGGCGAGGCGGCGGATTCGGATGATTCCTGAGAGATTCCATGCTGAAATTGATGGGGAATCGGTCTGTGGTGTATGGGCACCCAACAGATCTCTCTCTAATCAGATTTGATCAGAGAGAGATTTGTCTCTTGATTGAATCTGCCCATCATCGCTAGATGTATGGGCACCTTTACTTTAGCAGGTCAGCATTAGGACCCTGCAGTCTCAACTCTGAAAGCCCCAGGTCCTTATCAGTCCTGCCAGGAGGGGGGTAGGGAGAAGTTCTGGCTTAATGGCTTTACAGCCGTCTCCCTGGCTGCTTCCAGAGAACAGTTTCACAATGGAGGGGGTGAGGGGGACAGCAGGGCTGCTCTCACACAAACTCACACAGGAGCTGCAGGCACACATAACATTCCTCTCCAGAATCCCATTCCCCGGACCCCCGCAGCTTCACTCACTGACTGGCTTCCTGACTTACGATCCTGGGAACTCAGCGGCTGCCTGATGAGGATGTAAATGTCCCGCCCAGTCCAGTCCATGCTAATTCAGTGACTGTACGAGCTCAAGGAGATCTCGTACACAGAGGAGCAGGAGCAGAACAGCATTGGCTTCACTATTCACAGGCACGTGCTGTCAGTAGGCGGGGATTTATGACGCAGAGGAGCAGAACAGTCCGGACTTCAATTACAGCCACGTGTTGGCAGCCGGGCGGGGGTGTAACCTTACCCGGGCGGCGCGCCCACCTATTTGGCTCTGGGGAGAACACTGTACCTGATATTTAACCATCTTAGCGGTATGGACGAGCTCAGCTCGTCCATCACCGCCGATGGCTGCCGCTCAGGCCCTGCTGGGCCGATTTTGTTCAAATAAAGAGCAGCACACGCAGCCGGCACTTTGCCAGCCGCGTGTGCTGCCCGATCGCCGCCGCTCTGCGGCGATTCGCCGCGAGCAGCGGCGAAAGAGGGTCCCCCCAGCCGCCTGAGCCCAGCGTAGCCGGAACAAAAAGTTCCGGCCAGCGCTAAGGGCTGGATCGGAGGCGGCTGACGTCAGGACGTCGGCTGACGTCCATGACGTCACTCCGCTCGTCGCTATGGCGACGATCTAAACAAAACAAGGAAGGCCGCTCATTGCGGCCTTCCTTGTTTATTCTGGGCGCCGGAGGCGATCGGAAGAACGCCTCCGGAGCGCCCTCTAGTGGGCTTTCATGCAGCCAACTTTCAGTTGGCTGCATGAAATAGTTTTTTTTAAATTTAAAAAAAACCCTCCCGCAGCCGCCCTGGCGATCTTAATAGAACGCCAGGGTGGTTAACTCTTTCAGGCAGAGAAAGGAAAAAAAGGAACACAGCATAGTTATTTGTGTGCTAGGCACTGTACATACCCATGTCTATCTCATTATGTCAAATGTCACTTTGGGGTATCCTTTAAGGAGCAGAGGTGCTACAACTATCAGGACCCTCCTTTAGAAATGGTTTTGTAATGCACAAGTAACATGGCCACTATTTTTGGTCAAAAAAGGAATTAGAAATGTATTAATTATGCCAAACACAATTTCTCTTGTGCAGGTGGAAAAGGGTATTCTACAAACTTTCTTTACTGTAATGAAGATGGTTTGGTTGACACATTTCTCAGATTTGGGTACTCATTTTATTTTTTTATGACCATAATATATGTAAGTATAATATTTACATACATGATTTCTATGCCTGTTTATAGTTTGCCCCCTAGTGGAGCCATTCGTGAATTGTATGCTCCTTAACTTCAATACAGATGGATATACATTTTTCTCTGTTAAACAAGAGAGGTTTATAGATGAACTAGAAGAGGAAGCAAAAGTGGCTCGAGCAAGATACCCAAAGACATCTGCCAACTGAATGTGGACTCTGAAGTGTCCGTTTGAATGACCTTGTGCTTGGATACCTGCTTACAGCCTGGGGTAAAGAGCCTACAAAGTTTTCTCTTGCGCCGATACCTTTATGTCCAAGGCTGAAATTACCCCTTATGTGCACAGAACGTCTCAGCTGTATGAAGTATATTTGTTTGATACATTGAGTGTATAGTCCAATATAACCTAATTTTCAAGGTGGTCTTCTGTGTCTCTTGTTCAGATTTTCATTTATTAATAAATTATCTTTCTATAGAAGTCCTGGTGCATTTAGAGTTTATCAATTTTAGGAATATTGTGATTTAAACTAATATCTGATACATGCAACCAGGGCTGTGTAGTTGGAGTGGAGGAGACGGAGCAATTTTTGGGTACCTTTCATAGCAATACAAATAAGCAACATACTATCAAGAGCTCTTCCTTTCAGTCTTACAGCAACATACAGACATAATATTGAGTCAAAAGTCCTCTAAACCTAAAACACCATTGCCTTACACATATTTTTTGGGTACCTGGAGTCAGAGGTTTTATAAACGTTGGAGTCAGATAATTTTTGTACCAATCCCACAGCCCTGGTAAGTATTAGAGTAAGTAGTCAGAGAAATTTTGGGTACCTGGAGTCAGTGTCGTTGGTTTCATGAACTGAGTTGAAGGATTTTTATACCGACTCCTCCACAGCCCTGCATGCAAGTTGTACTTCAGGAAGGATTATCAGAAGGATGGCAGTTCCTGTTCTTACAAGCTGGAAGACCACTTTTTTTTTCTTGAAGGGCTTTTGAACACCTCAAGCCTGATCTTTACACACTCCCATTGTTGGCTTGAGTAGCCCTCCACAGACCATATCTTGCCTGCATGCTGCATCATGAGAATCTTCCAATTACAGTATACAATATTTGTTGAAGTGAAAGTTTTTATTAATTCAATTTTTGACTGGGATGGATTTAGTAATGTTCTCAGAGGAGACAAGACACAGAATCTGAGATGGACACTTTAGGATTTATACTAACCTGTTGCTTCCTCCACCTCCCTGTAGTTCTGTCTGGTCTCCACTGTTCTCTTGCTGTTTGGCTCAATAAATTCCCCAACTGGCTTAGTGAAGGCGACTGCACATGTGCAGCTATGCGTAACTGCCCCATTGCAGTGCGTTCATCACATGCGCCATTCATGAAGACTGTAACTGCGCTTATGCAGAATGCTTCTGGCTACAGGAGTGCAATTGGATGGTGTGCATGGCCAGGATAGCGCATGGCCTCACAACCGTACAACAGAGGGTATGGACGGAATCCGAGGAACCAGATGGGCTACAGGGGGCTGGAGGAATCCCCAGCTACCCTGTTTCCCAGAAATGAAGACATCCACTGAAAGTAAACCCTAGTGGCAGTAAGGGAAAAAAGTATGGCAACTTGTGTTATTACTGGAGCCCATGATCTCACGTTATTGGGCCAATCACTGCACTCGCTGCTACTTACCGAATGCAGTGATTGGCCCAATAACAATGGTTCCACCTGCAAGACCATCAGCTCCATTAGAAAAAGAAGTTGCCGTATAGGAAGCTTGCTACCCCATAGGAAGCCTGGGAACAGCGGCATGGAGCTGGTAGAAAGAAGATGCAGGAAGAGATCAGAGGACACGGGACAGCATGGCATGAAGCTGAAGGGGTGCAGGGGACACCAGGAGGACATGGGGGACAGTGAAAGACACAGCAGAGGACACAGAGTACATGGGACGCAGGAGGACAGTGAATAGAGGAGGACACTAAAGGTACAAGGGGGACACGGGCACACAAGAAGTGGATTTAGCAGAGGAAGAGGCGGCACAGTGGTGAAGGCAGGAGGGCACGGCACAATAACTTTTGTGTTCATAGAAATATAAGACATCCCCTGAAAATAAGCCCTAGCACATCTTTTGGTGCAAAAATTAATATAAGATACTGTTTTATTTTCGGATAAACACAATAACTAAAACTCCTGAGGTGTTCATATCAGGTTTCCTTTACAAGCTGCACAGAGGACAACCATGGATTATGAAGGTGTGCATGAACTAGCATGTGACGTAATGAGATAAACATGGGTACTTAGTGTACTAGTCCTGCTAATTACTTGCATGAATTAATTTGCAAGAGAAAATGTTTAATTCTATGCAAATGAGGCAGTTGAGCAATGGCTCTCCTGTAAAGTTAACAGAAGCCAAAACACTTCTGTTTGGCTGAGGAAATACTGCTGATAAGACAGCTGTACAGGGGAATAAAGCAAATTTTACATCAGACTTTTATGGCTGCTGTTTAGAATTCAGTCTTAGAAATACAGCCTTAAACTGAAAATCCAAATGACTGGAAGAAAGTTCTCTTTCTGTATTTCTGCACATTAAATTAAGTATACCTACAAGGAAAAAAGTACCCAAGACAGATACCTCACTAGAGTGAAGTCAGAGGTTTCCCTCTACTGAGATAAGTATTTGACTTTTTGTTTTTTCGAACTCACAGGTTTGTTTTAAAAATGTCACGATTCCAAACTTGATGCTGTTCCTTCTCTGAATTGGTGCTGTTGTTGGACAATTTAATTTGTGTAATAAACCAGACTGTATTCCAGCCAGGACACCTACTGGGGTTTGTATGTTTTTCTTGCTGTCTCAGTCTATGGGGGCTACATTAGATTAGGAACTCGGGGATAACGCGGGCCTGTTCCCACTATTCGTGCCTCTGTATGATTTTTGGGATGAATGTGTTTCGTGATACTAATAATGTGATTTCTCATAGAGAGCTTGGATTTCCATTCCCAATAATGCTTGGGCCTTTAGTGATGTGCTGTGTAAGGTGCTGCAGAAAATGTCAGAGCTGTATGCATGAAGAACATGTGGGTCACCTCAGCATTCGTAAGCCCCTCGTATTGTCGATCAGTGTGTACAGGTCAAAAGCTTCATTCATCTCACCTTTTTCAAATTGGTTATTTTAAAGCAGCAGGGTCAGCCATACTAGGCCAGGAAAAACAACACATAAGTAGATAACTACTTGCTCTACTTACATAACAGATATATTGTACTGTCCACTTTTGATTTCAGTAAATGTTATATAGTAAACAAAGAGAATCCTGTTCCTGGCATTTGCCATCTTGGTTCCCTCTGACTGAAGCCAATCCTGATGTAATTTCCTCCCTTACTCCTTTTTTTCCCTTCTATAAACTGCACTGTCATTGTACCAAATAGTCAGTCTTACTGAGATAGGATTTATTACAGCTGAAATATTTCTGATTAGATTGGAGTGCTTGCAATGCAGGGTCAGGTTGCATGCTGCATATTAAACACAGAGCAGTGGGGGGTAAATGGAATCTGATTTTGTGACTGACAATCCCTCTTTAATGTGCTGTCTCCATCTTCAAGCTGAATAAATTTGCATACATTTGCATAATACGCATCTCATTCACCATCCCTATTCTTTACCTCTTTTTTTTTTTTTTTCTCCACTGACCTCTTTTCATTCCCGTCTATTTTTACCCCACCTGTACATTCTTGCTATGCCAGATTAAACTAAACATTTTCTCACACAAATGATATAAATGTACACTGGTATGTTTTACCATTGTTTATTTAATAAAGTTTTTTTCACATCTTGAATCACTTTTTCTTCCATTTCTGGGCAGTTTATTGGTTTTCAATAAAGCTTTGTTGTAAAAATATATATTTATAGTTCACCTTTTACAATCTAAGAATCAGGGGCAGGCAAGCAGAAAATCCACAGCTGATATTGCACTACAAGTCCCAGAATGCCCCATTAGTGCCCTCATTTATATTCTGAAATCTCTGGAAGGCACGGCAGGCTGGGCCTTGAATTACAGTACAGATGGAGATCAATGCTGGCTGCCTAAACAAGTATATACAGAGGATACTGTCAAAAGAATTTATATTAGGCAGTGTAAAATTCTATGTATATATTTATGCATATTCAAACAGAAAAGTATCAATATATGTTCACATTACTTTATACAGTGCTAGCCTTTCATAGCAATACAAATAAGCAACATACTATCAAGAGCTCTTCCACTAAGTCTTTAAGTTTTACAGCAACATACAGACATAATATTGAGTCAAAAGGACTCTAAACCTAAAACACCATTGCCTTACACATATTTTTGGAGCTACCTGGTATGCATCTCCAGATCTGCAAAATGAAAAGGTGTGCAAAATAAAACTGATGCTAAATCTCAACCACTTAAAAAAATTTCCTCCACTTCAGTGAGCTTTCCATAATGCTAAGCATCTGGGAGGGAGTGCTTTCCAATGGTCTGCAGGAGGGGTAATACACGTCTAGATGGTCCATGAGCTATTAATTATGGCATGCATGCAAATTTTATGCAGCTTAAAATTGAGCCAATCAAATACACTTCCTGTTGATCTCAATTGGCTAACTTTGAAGCTGCCTGTACATCTCTTTAACTTAAAGGACAACTGTAACGGTGGGACATGGAGGCTGGCATATTTATTTCCTTTTAAACAATACCAATTGCCTGGCAGCTGATCTATCTGGCTGCAGTAGTGTCTGAATAACACCAGAAACAAGCATGCAGCTAATCTGGTCAGATCTGACAATGTCAGAAACACAAGATCTGCTGCATGGTTGTTCAGGGTATATAGCTAAAAGTATTAGAGGCAGAGGATCATCAGGACAGCCAGGAAACGGGTATTGTTTAAAAGGAAATAAATATGGCAGCCACCATATCCCTCTCATTACAGTTGTCCTTTATACTACTCAGGAGTAGAAATAATCAATGAGATGCTAATTTTCTGAGCTGAAGTAAATTTTATTGCAAATTGCACACACCTTGGACTTTGGCCAATCAAATGTAATTGCTGACGATTAGGGCTGGCTCAATTTTAAGCTGTGTATACCTTTAGGAAAATTATCCCATCATCTCTGCTCCGTCGGGATTTATTCCTGACTACTTAAAAGCATATAATGAGCAGTTTGGGACATGACTTGAGGCATTTACCAGCACTGCACGAAACAGTAGACTCAGGGCTGACTGAACACTGCTCAGGAGCAGCTCCACTGCTACACTGTAGAGGCCTGCATCGGTTTGGGTATTGACTTTAATCAGGTAGCAGGTCTGCGGGTGAGATGCGGGTACCGATTCACCAGAAAGCGGGTTGCGGGTCTGAAAAATTAGACCCACGCAGGCCTCTACTACACGGCATTCATTTTTACAAACTGCAATCCTGGGGTAAAAGTGTTGCTTTATAACGCCAACATTTGAAATACTCTTTTTTTGCCTGGAACTCCATTTTAAAAGTGACCTGAATTGACATAATGAGATAAATGTGTATATACACTCCTAAGGCTACATAGAACTGGACTCTTTCTTTTTTCCTCACCATATGGCTAAAAATTCAGGTATGTAAATTAGCCTTCCTCTTAAGTTGGACTGTAGCATAACTCTCACAGATAACGAATTACAGCTATAAAATTCTTGCATGGCAGAGAAACACTTCTAAGTACAAGTAATTGATAAAACAAAAAGGTCAGCAGTTCAAGATGGGTGATGTACAACTTTAAAAGTCTGTGTTCAGTTGAGATAAAACATTAACATTTTTAGCTTTGAAACAAAATTAAACTGGTATTCTAGGAAAGTCCTGTTTAGGTGTTGGACTATTATTATTGATCTCATCAGTTTATTTTCAGTTCAGGTTTCATTTAAAGTGTATAAAAAAAGCACAAATTGCACCAGTCAGTTAGACATATACCGGTATCCGTGTGTACCTTTTGAAGTATGATTAAGCAAATATTAATCTTGACCAGGGCTATTAAGGCAAAGGGGGCAATTTCTCAACGCCCGCGACCGCTGCTGGGCCCACCATGATGCCGGACCACCCATATTTAGTTGGGAAATAAAGCCCAACAAAACCTAAAATTGTACCTGGAAAATTTGAAAAGCAATCAGGTTATTAATGGAAGATAAACAGTGTTTAAAAGCAAAAGGGTAGTAAGAATCTACATGTGCTTGTCAGTGCATCACAGCTTGTTCTCTAGTCCTTATAGATTTAGCTGTGTGACCATATATCTCCCAAAGTAGGAAGATCAACCAGACCGAGTCAGCAGGGCTGATGTGGATGTGTAAATAGATCCTTTGTTAAGCATAGAATTCATTTATTATCACCACTTAAAATAGAACTGATTAGGATCAAGAAGGGCTCATGTTTCAGACTACCAGGATTTTCCCAGCCCCCACAGACACTGTGGATCCCAACAGAATCAGTGCAAGCCCATGGAAATGGACAGTGTCCTTTTCACTAGTCTGCTCTCCCCTTCTGTACCTGCTCTACTCACCTGTCTTCTATATTTTCAGTCATGATGAGTCCACCCCCACTACTGGCCCTGCCGCTAGGCCCGGGGTACAAGTAACAGTATATCAGAGACCTGGCAGAAGCATAGGGCTCCAGATGGATTGCAGAAGACCAATGGGAAACCTCCCTAGCACCAGGGAGCATCCTCATTGGTTTCCTGAATGGTGGACCAATACAAATCTTTCCCATTGCTAGGAAGGATTCCCATTGGTCTTTTGCAAGCTATGGAAGCTCTATGCTTCTGCCAGGATTCTATCTTGTCCCTCGAGCCCAGTGGTCGGTGCCTACAGCAATGGAAGACCCGAATGTCGGTGACTGCAGCAGCGGCGCACTGGATGCAAAATAGTGAGTAGAGTGAATACGCCGGCAGACTCTAGGAAGGGGCACAACATATCCATCATTAAGTGATTACTAAAAGGGAGATGCTAAAAGGGCCACTATCACAAAAAATTGTAAACTTCATATATGCAAAATGTACATTTCTCCTAGAGTAAAATGCACTGTTTTTTTCAGGCCAAAACCTGTCAGATTTTTTACTACCTTCTTTAAGTGACCGCAATATAGGAAAAAATATAGTGCATTTTACTTGGAAAAAAAAATACATTTTATATGTATGGTTTTTTTTTTTTTTTTACAGTTTACAATTTTACATGATAGTATCCTCTAAGGTAGGCCCCAATACTGCAAATATCGGGTAAAGTTGGATAAGATTATACAGTCATTACTGTATAGTGTATGGCCAGCTTTGTTATAGACCACGCTTAAATTTCAGAAAAAGTTGATGAATGTGTTTAGTTCTTCTAATATCAGCAGAGGTTCTCGTTGGCTCTTTTTTTATGTACCGGTAATCCAGTTTGTGTTTTAGGTTAATTGGTCCTTTGAACAATTGCTGGTTCCTTAAAAACATCCTAACATACTTAATGCAAACTACATTTTAAGGATTATTAAAGGTTCTGCCTGTTTTGAGAAACAAAATTGAACGCAATTCACCTATTTCACATTCCTGGTAAAGTTTTAACATCACTCTCATTCAAACCTGTCACATTCAGTTTGGACTAAAACTTGCATCATATTGCTATAGCTTTATAAGATAATGCACATTCATTGTTAATCGTGGCTTCAAGCAAAAATAAAAAAACGAAAAAAAAGCCAAATGGCAAAAAGGTTTGCAGGCGACTTTCCAGATTTCTTCTGAAGAAGTCCAAAGTGCACAGTCGTGTCATCACAGTCTGATCATCAAGAACATTTCACCAATGCTAACAACATCTAGTGTTTTCTACTGAACACTACATATTGCAATGGATCCTCCCACTACAAACTACCACTTGTGGGTCTCTGCTATGAGCTTGTGGAACAGGAACACAACTAGCAGACATAATGATGGAAAAGGCCTAAGCAGAAAATCCCAATAAGCAGTCACTCAGCAGCCATTTGTTGGGTGGCCATTTGTTCGATGGTGTCCATCAAGCCGGGAGTCCAGTTTTTGATCAAGTTTTTGATCTACAACATTGACTCATTAGCTCTCCCCAGGTTCCACCATAGCAGGAAAATACTTCTTATTGAACAATTCCCAACTTTGGAGACACCACTTGGTAAAACAACATCAACAGGGTTCACTGAGGTAGTCCAATATTTATCTTCAAGTGTTTTTCGATAAAGGCATTACTACGAGG
This sequence comes from Hyperolius riggenbachi, assembly GCF_040937935.1. Classification (NCBI taxonomy): domain Eukaryota; kingdom Metazoa; phylum Chordata; class Amphibia; order Anura; family Hyperoliidae; genus Hyperolius; species Hyperolius riggenbachi. Next base: position 88,486,572 of record NC_090657.1, on the reverse strand, counting down.
AAAAGGAATATTGTGAATTATATAGAATACAAATACAAATGAAGAGACATAAAATAAAGGTATATGCATGTTCTGAAATGCATCTAAATAAAAGTATTTCTTTATGGCAGAGATGTCGAACTCCAATCCTCAAAGACTGAGGTCCTCACACATTTCTGTCACAGCTCAAATTAATTGATGGGCCTGAATCAGGAAGGGTGTGGTTCATCAAGTAGAAGACATTTCTCCCTCTGAGTCCATCCTCAACACTGGTAAGGATATGGCCCTCAAAGACTGGAGTTTGACAGCTGTGCTCTATGGAGATGGTCAATCAGATGTAAATAATTCTGAGATGATGGAAGATCATGCTAATATTGTATGCAAATATATGCAGCTTAAAGATGGTCCAACTGATTCTCGCCAAGGTGAAATGTGATTGGTCTGTTTTCAAGCTGCATTTATCCGCCTAAAAATTAGCATGATCTTGCATCAACTCAGAATTATTTGCATCTCATTAACCTTCCCTAAACATTTGGTTCTATTCAGGAAGCACATACATTGAAATTGAAGCCAGTCAGAACAAATCTGTATACAGTGATTTCTGAATTACAACTGCAGGATCCAATGAAAACAGTCCAATCTAAAGGCAGTAGCGGTGCACTTTATAGTTGTTTTTGTGTTTAATATATAACAGGGTTTATGATCTTATGCAGTAGCATGCTAATAATAATAATATAGGTAGTAGATGTGCACCCCCCAAATTATAGGGACCCAGATGTGCCCCCACCCCAGTATTAAAGGGACTCAGAGCAGTGCAGAAACTATGGTAAGATGCATACCATTTTTAAGCTCTCTTTCTCCTCTTTCCAATGATATATAAACCGCCACCCTGCGCCTTTTAGTTTTTGTTATTTTCGCGATTAAAATCGCGGCCCCCATCTTGGATTCCTTATTCAGCATTGAATTATGCAGGACGATGCTTTCCCCAGTGTCGGCAGCTCCATTCAGTGCAATGCAATGAAATATAAGGAACCGAGGGGGATATAATTACAAACATCATGCCGGTAGGTGTGAGTAATGAGGATATAATTAGTTGTGGGTATGCTTAAAGGCATACCCATAGGCACTGCTCGGATTCCCTTTCAGTAGCCCTGCCTCCCAATAGGTAGGGGGACGTTTGGGTGCCTAAGATGCCTGTAGGCATGAGCCTACGGTGCCTTATGGTAAATCTGGCCCTGCTGTGAATGCTGCAAGATAGTGGAATGACAAAAATGTTAATTTACTAACCTAGCAACAATCCCCACTATGCAAATATAAGAGAGATGAGGGTTACAGTCTTCTGTAAGGTACTTAATTAAATTAAATTTGTAAAAAAAAAAAAAAAAAGCTTGCTAATTTTTTACATGTTACAGCACTTTGTACCATGCTGACACTTAAAGTGAACCTAAAGCCAGGGGGAAAAAATTAGATTAACTCACCTGGGGCTTCCCTCAGCCACCTGCAGCCGATCGGTGCCCTCGCAGCCCCGCTCTGACGCTCCAGGACCCGCCGGCGAGCACTTCCGGTTTAGGCATGGGAACGCGAGTGATTGTTTGCGTTCCCAGCCTGTATATCGCCCCCTATGCTGCTATTGTGGCCCATTTTTTTTCCCCCGGCTTTACGTTCACTTTAATAAAGAACATAAATATTAATGACCTGATTTACAAAAATGTCTTTTTAGAAAATTACCTTAACTTTTCCTTTATCGCCTTGATCACATGCCTCGCTGTAAAATCCTCCAGTAGTTATCTAGAGAAGAACCAGTTTCATCAATAAGCAATAAACACACTTGTAGGAGATGTGGATGTATCTCTGGGGCTGATTCACAAAGCTTTTCGGTTTAATTATCTCATCTTACCTATTAACTCACAATTTGTCTCTCCTTAAAGGGATACTTAAAGTGAACCAGAGATGAAAATAAACTAATGAGATAAACAATTGGATCTGTCCTTCCACTCCCAAAAATCAGGCCTGTGGAGTCGGTACAAAAATCCTCCGACTCCCGAGGTTAGTATTCCTCTGACTCCGACTCCTCTAATTTGCATATTACAATCTTGTTGATTGAAAGTATGTAACATAATTTTAAGAGACAACTGAACTGAGAGGGAGATGGAGGCTGCCATATTTATTCCCTTTTAAACAATACCAGTTACCTGGCTATCCAGCTGATCTTCTGCCTCTAATACTTTTAGTAATAGACTTAGGCCTCGTTTACATCAGCCGCGCTTCCGTGCACATTTGGAAGCATGTATGGCGTGCAAGAACAGCAGAAGGGTATAGACAGCCCTTCTGCCATTCACATCAAATGCACTGCGCAGCAGTACGATGTGCTATGATGCGCTTGCGTACTGCTGCATGCATTCTACCCGCAAGCGCAGAGCTGACCCATTCACTGTCAATGGATGGGATTAGCAGTGCAGCGGATAGCGGCACAGATGGCGTGCAATCGTACGTGTTGCGTTCCGATCGCATGGCCATCTGTGCTGCATAGATGTGAACCAGGCCTAAAACTAGTCCTTGGTAACAGTACTTGTAGAAGGTACAGACAGGAACAAAGAACATCTATCAGGCCCTATGCAATGTAACTGTGGGTACATGTAAGAGTAATGTGCAGGTACTCTGCAGGAGAATGAGAGGATTCTTCATCCATTACACATTCTTCATGTACAATCTGAACCAGGTTTATGGGGGAGAGACAACACCTCTGTGTTCAATGTGCACACCATTCTCAGTGGATTCCCTGCAGCTCTGTGGGGAGTGCATATGTAGAGTATAGTACTACTGTGTAACTTAAAGTACACCTGAGACAGATGAAAGTTTTATACATATCTAGCCACCTTCAGGCTAATCAGTCCCTCGCTATCCTCCTCTGCCATCTGGATCTTCTGCTATGGGTCCTGGCAGTTGAGCCAGTCGGGCGCACACCACCACCAGGAACGTACTACACCTGCGCAGCACTATTGCGCAGATGCAGAACGCTCCTGGAAGTGGAAACGGCACGCGGCTGGACTGCGCTGACTGGCTCAATTACCGGGACTCATAGCAGAAGATCCAGGTGGTGGAGGAGGACAGCGAGGGACTGATTGGCCTGAAGGGGGCTGGAAGAAGCCCCAGGTATGTATAAAACTTTTATTCTCATCCGTCTCAGGTACCCTTTAATTCTTAGTCACCAAACCAAATGTTAACAACTTATCAAATTATTTGATTCCATGAACAAAAGGGGTGCATGAATTTGCATAAATCAGCATCAACGCAGAATTATTTACATCTCACTTGACCATCTCTATTAGTGACACAGCTACACATCAGGCTTTATTCTTACAGCATAGATGTTATTTAGTATATATGTTACGGCCAGAACCCGAAGTGTGGCCACTTCGCGTTCTGGCCAGCCACTTCAGGTTCTGGCCGGCCAATGTGCGAAGTGGCCGCAGCGCAGCGGCCAATGTTAGAAATGCAATGTTTACACTTATTTTACGGCCGTCTCGCTGCGGCCAAATGTATTAAAAGTTGCTTAATTTAATTAAATATAGCCAGCGGCAATGAGATAGATGAAGCCGCCGGCTTTCGCACTGCCTCCTCCTCCTCTCCCCCCCCCCGCCTCTCTCCTCTCCCTGCCTCCTATACGACATACGGAGCAGCCGGGTGGGGACACGCGTGTCCCCGAGAGTCGTTCGTCGCAGCAGGGGAATCCTGCCGCTCCTGCAGAGCGAGTGCTGGCAGAAGCAATGTCTGCAGCCTCCCCGCTCTGCTCTCCTGCCGCGACGAACGACTCTCCCGGCGGCTCCGTATCGTATGGAAGGCAGGGAGAGGAGAGAGGCGGGGGGGGGGGGGGGGGGGAGAGGAGGAGGAGGCAGTGCGAAAGCCGGCGGCTTCATCTATCACATTGCAGCCGGCTATATTTAATTAAATTAAGCAACTTTTAATACATTTGGCCGCAGCGAGACGGCCGTAAAATAAGTGTAAACATTACATTTCTAACATTGGCCGCTGTGCTGCGGCCACTTCGCACATTGGCCAGCCAGAACGCGAAGTGGCCACACTACGGGTTCTGGCCGTAACATATATAAGAGATTCCTGTGTACACATCATATATACAGTCACAATCAGATATGTATATCTGACTTTAAAAATACGGGGACTGCTTTACTGAAGCAGCACAAGTAACTATTTTTGATTGGTTTATTTCATTTTTGAGGGCTAAGCACAGATACTACTGTATATATAATTTCTATTATCTGAGAAATAAAACATTTTATCACATTTTCTATTTTAATTACAGTTTAAATTCATTAGGAGTCGGTGCATTTTTTACTGACTCCGACTCCAGGTACCCAATAATTGCTCCGACTCCTCGACTCCGACTCCACAGCCCTGCTAAAAATGACTCTTTTAGATATCTCAAGGTTTTATTTTATGTAAAAACATTTAAAAAGCAGATATAATGTTTCATAGTCTCTGCTCAATTGCAGTGTCTCAAGAGTCCCAGAGTGAAATACATGAACTATTGATCTTTTTACTTTTCCCCTCATAGTAAAAAGTCCAGGTATCTGCTTACGAACGTGTTTTATAGCTGTAATTTGTAATCATTGAGCTGACAGGGTCCTGACTGGAGAAAAACGGTCAGTTCCATAGCTAATTATAAACTCTTTCAGGCAGGGAAAAAAGAAAAGGAGCACAGCATAAGTGTCTGTATGCTTGCCACTGTATATTCACATATCTATTCATGTCACATGTCACATGTCACATGTCATCTCTGGTACACTTTAAAGAGAATCTGTATTGTTAAAATCGCACAAAAGTAAACATACCAGTGCGTTAGGGGACATCTCCTATTCCCCTCTGTCACAATTTTGCCGCTCCCCACCGCATTAAAAGTAGTCAAAAACAGTTTTAAAAAGTTTGTTTATAAACAAACAAAATGGCTACCAAAACCGGAAGTAGGTTGATGTACGGTATGTCCACCCATAGAAAATACATCCATACACAAGCAGGCTGTATACAGCCTTCCTTTTGAATCTCAAGAGATCATTTGTGTGTTTACCTTCTGTCCCCCTGCAGCTCTCACCCACTGAAGAGTTACAGGCTGATTGTTTCTTCCTGCAGACAGCTCTGCCCTGTCTGTAATTCCTCAGTATGTGTCAGCCAGCTCCTTTCACAGCCTAACAGAGGAGGATTTTTATCCAGCTCTCTTCTCTCACTGATAAGAGAGCAGAGACGCTGCTGGCTTATGTAAATAACACACACACTGGAGTGTGCATAAAGGGGCCTGGAGAGGGGTGTGCATAACATATCAGCACGGAAGAGTTGGCAGCCTTCCAGACACAGGGCGACAAGTCCGACAGGGGAAAGATACATTGATTTATTACAGAGACGGTGATAGTAGAAAGTGCTGCAGTAAGCCAGAGCACATTAGAATAGGTTTAGGAACTTGTAGGATGGTAGAAAAAAGAATGACATTTTTGTTACAGAGTCTCTTTAAGCCTGAAATAAAACATCATTTTTACTCACCTGGGGCTTCTACCAGCCCCCTGTAGCCGCCCCGTGCCCTCGCAGTCACTTACTGATCCTCCTGTCCCTCGCCGCCTGTTAGTTTCATTCTCGGCTGACAGGCTTTCTGCGCCTGCGCAGGCCTGGCCACTTATCTCCTTCTTCGCGTTCCCGTCTGCAATAGCATCCTGTGCAGGACACTATTGCGGACAGGAATGCGAAGGAGGAGATGCGTGGCCAGGCCTGCGCAGGCACAGTGAGCCTATCAGGAGAAAACGAAAAAAAGGAGCTCACATTTATGACCGACAATATTTCAGGCACTTTTTTTTTATGAATTAATGAATTAATAATTGGTAAGAGGGTAAAGCATTACACTTCTCACCTATATGCTAGTTTTTAGTTGCTACCTATCATCAAGGGCCCCTCCACTATGGTTTTAAATACAGGCATGTATATCTCAGCATGATTCAACCCATCTGCAGCCATACTAAAATTTCAATATGACATTTAGACAGATCTGACAGACACAGTGTTGGAATGACTTCTAGGATAGAACATCATAGAATGACAGTTCATGCTCACCATTCTTGTGACGTCTCCTGAAAATGTGACCCCTTTGTTTGAACGATGTTCCTGGGAGCCCGAACTGCTCCCTCCAAGTGAGTTTTTTCTAATTCCTGTTAACGTATACAGTGTCAATGTTTTATGAAGAGAAAATAACATTTTACAGAAATATAACTATATAGAGAAAAAAAACCTGTTCTCTTTTAAGGACACACTAATATCATATAAGGAATATATGCTAACAGTATGGAGACTTTAGCATATCTGCCATTGGCTTTAATAATATATGCACTTGGTTGTGCATTTATCACATAGAGCTAAAACCTATTAGGATAAGTCAGTGGCATAGAAATATGGGAACCACCATGGCTCCTCCTTAAACCGCAGTATTAGCTCTTCATAGGTGCTGTGCTGGTAATGGTCAACTCTACTGTATACATCTGTTAGGCTTGGGATGCCAGGCAGGACCTGTTGACGCAGTCACAGATGGTTGGCTTGGGTTCTGGAAGGTTGAGTCTACGTGCCCAGGCGTCTTGCCCAGGCGAACTGAAAGCCGCTAAAAAGCAGTACGCTGAGAGTTTGAGACACAACCTCTGCTTGAATGACCCATGAGCTTTTTGGAAAAGGCTCAAGACTGCCACCAACTATAAGCTGCCCCTCAATATGCAACACCCAGCACTGAACTAGCCAAGAATCTCTGTAATTTCTATTGTAGGTTCGAGATCCAGGCAGCTCCAGTGTGGCACCTGACATCATCTGCCCACCCCTCAATCACTGATGAAAATGGCCCAAGCATAAGCTCAACCCCACAGTTGTTTGTAAGGCAGATGTCCTGTGCCACCTGAAAACGTTGAACACCAGGAAAGCCTCTGGCTCTGATGGCGTGTCACCAGCCTGCCTGAAAACCTGTTCATGGCAACTCACTCCTATCCTCACCTCCATCTACGCCAAGTCCCTATAGAGCAAACAAGTCCACTGACTACACCATCAATATCTGCCTGGAGCACATCAGTGACCACCTGGATAAATCTGACTCGTATGCCACTATCCTTCTACTGGACTTAAGCTCAGCCTTTAATAAGGTGTCACCTTTATTCTGCAGAGGAGAACACTATACTTTGAAATACTTAAGTGGATAGATTTGACTTTCCTTTTAGTTGACTACATCAAATGCTGATGGTTCTTGAACTCCATACTTTATCTGGGTGTCTGTATTAGTTCAGATGTCTGGGCTACCCATAATACAATGCAAATACACAATGCAACCATAAGTGGTGAGCATTCTTTCACAGATCGTACCAGTTGCTGGTAGAAGTTCTAATCGCTGTAAGCTGTTCCTCCTTGATGGGTTGAAGCTGCCCTTGGATAGACGCCTCTGTCGAGAGGACAGCATGGCTGCTGGAGAGACAATACCTGGTGGAGGCACTTTTCCCATCTTATAGTACAACTCTTCAATCTCCTTCTTCTGTACAGCTTGTAGCACCTGCACTTCAGACATGTGCCTGCAGAGAACACACAACAATATTATTACTACCAGTATACAGACTACAATAACTAAAGGTAAAAGCACAACCTGAAATGCATATTAAAATTATGATTGAATCATCCTCCCACTGTTGATCTGCTAGATATCTTTTAGGCCAGTCTCCCAGTGTGTGGCCAGCATTAGGCCTTAAATGTAATCTATATAAATCAATAATAATATTAACCTGTGCATGTTCCCTTCCCTAAGCTACTCCTATTGGTCAACTGCCCTATAGTAATGTGATATCGGTCATGTGATTACACAAGACAAATAACATTTACATTGCACTTTTCTCCTGGCAGACTCAAAACGCTTGAGCTGCAGCCACTAGGATGCGCTCTATAGGCCGCAGCAGTGTTAGGGAGTCTTGCCCATGGTCTTCTTCTGAATAGGTGCTGGCTTACTGAACAGGAAGAGCCAAGATTCAAAGCCTGGTCTCCTGAGTCAGAGGTAGAGCCCAGTTAACCAGTACACTATCCAGTGGGAACTGGTCTTCAATTAGCCTTAGTATAACTTTTCTTGAATGAGCAGTAAAGCCATGACTCAAAGGCGTGGGAAGCAGGAACAGTCAAAGAGATGCTAATAGTTTTGAGTTAATGGACATTTTATGAAAATTGTATGCAGAATTTGGAAATGGGCCAATCAAATGCAGTAGCTGATGTTTTTTTATTGGCCCAAGCTGCATAAGTGGTCATACCATTAACTCAATATCTGAATTTACTTGAAATTATTAGAAATTCATTGACAATCCCATGAAATAATTTTGCTTGTTGCATAAACAACCAGTTATATGTTTTTTTTGTTTAATTTGTATGTTAGTACTATAGAATAACAGCTGAAAGTAAGATAATGTTTCAGGGAACTATCAGTCAGTCTCCATTCTCTGAGGAAGCCAAATGCAGGGAACCAACTTCCACAGCCACTCTGAGACCATTTACAACTCCTACTGACCACAGGGAAAAAAAGAAAACAACCCACTTATTATATCACTATGTGCATTGAAACTGCACCTGAAGTGAGGAAACGTACTTCAAGTTTGATGCTTACTTTAGTAGATTGAAGGCTTTGGATAGCAAAGGGGCCTCCCAATTCCTCCGTCCAGCTTTTCATTCCAGCACTGTTCTCTGGTGTAGCTATGCGACCCACTCGAATAGCTCTTTAGAACTACTTGTGTTCCTGAGGATGAGTGCATCTCTACTGCACCCATGCAAGTCCAGTTAGTGCGTGTGCAGTAGGAGTGCACTCACTTTCGAAACTACTCAGGGATATGAATCGTTTCAAAGAGCTAAGTTCCTAAGACCAAGTTGCATTCCTACTAGGTATCTTAAAACACACTGCCTCTATATATTTTATAGTATACTACTCCTCCTCTTGTTCCCCCATTCCCTTTAGATTGTAAGCTCGCAAGGGCAGGGCTCTCTCCCCCTTTTGTGTCTTGGTAATCATTATACATTTTCTTAATTATGTCACTTTTATCACTGTCATTACCATTTATTTGATGACTGAAACTGCAGCCGTTGTCCCAAAAAAACAAAAATCATATCTGTCTAAATCTGTTACATAAACACAATGGAAAAATGGACACATCAAAGCTGATTGATGAAGACCAGCCCGTAGAAAAACAGGCTTTATCTCATCCATCTTCAGTACCATTTTGTCACAAATGCAGGGCAGTGAACCTAGTATGAACCAAACCTAAAGAATAAAATAATGCAGCGGTAACTAGGGATGCTCATTCGGATTCCGCAGAAATGCAATTTCCGAAATTCCGATCGGAAATCGCATTTCCACATCGGAATGCGGAAATCGGTAATGCAAGTGCGTTAGGCGGATTTCCGCCGGAAATCGCGGGAATGTCCGCCGGAAATCGCGGAAATTCCGCCCGACTTTAACATCGATTTTCTATAAAATCTGCATAAGCCTATTTTCCGCATTTACATTACAGTAAAAATCCGCCGACTTTAGCGGTTAATAGCAAAGCCCCCGTAAGCCCTAGAAACACCAAATTTTCAGGGTTTATTAAACAGAATCTCCTGAAGAAGATGAAAAAAAAGTTTTCAAAAAGACCTTATAGTTTTTGAGAAAATCGATGTTAAATTTGGGCGGAATTTCCACGATTTCCGGCGGAAATTCCGCATTGGAATGCGGAAATTGGTAGCGGAAAGCGGAATCGGTATTTGGCAATGGCGGAATGCGGATTTACCGCGGAATCGGAAATTGGCATTTCCGACTATCCCTAGCGGTAACAACAAAACTTCTTTCAGGAATAAAATACCTGAATTTCAAAGCACATTTGACAACACACAAGTGTTTTTGTCATAGAAAAAAATGGCAACAACTCACTTCTGCCTGAGTTGCTGCAGCTCCTCAAATATCTCCTCATCTTCACTCTCGGTGTCATCACTGCTGAGGTAGGAAATACCTCTGGTGTAATGCAGCCAGACCTGGACTGTAGAGATTTGCTGAGGTGTCTTCTCCACATTCTCCTCTTCACTAGAAGACCTAGAATCTACATCCTTCCCACCTTCTGGCACTATGGTACTGTCCCCGTCATTTTCTCCATTCATAATACTGCTATTGTGGATGTATTGTTCATTACTGTCTTGGTAGGCATCTCCTGTAGTTGGATTGTTATTGAGAACACACGAACAAGTTTCTGGTAAATCTATAGCATTATCTACAGAGGTCACACCCTCCCCATCTTCACAACAGTGGTTCTGCCCAGCTTGGTTGTAGACCTCAGATTCTGAGCTGCTGGCATGCCCGGGCAAATCCCACATTGGTGAATCCATGTTGGCACTTGGGGTAGGTATCTCAGGTTCTGATTCATTTCCTTCTGTGGCCTCATCTGTGCTGATATCTGTGTCTGATGAAGCTGTCTCGTACAGCTCAGGAGTGGTATCAGACCTCTGAGATGCCTCTGGGCTGCTGTTTATATTCCAAGGTGAATTACAATAAGCGGGGTCCTTTGCTGCTGTAACTTGAAATCTCCCTACAACTTTTGGTTGAGGATCTGTGAATTAACAAATGAACAAAGATTTACAATTTTCCAAAAAGTTATTTTAATTTTATGTAAAACCTACACTGTAACCTATGCCTGATTCCTACACTCCTCCCTAATGTATGCATGTCTCTAAACCTCGAGACTAACCTATACATGATGCCAGCACTCCACCTTAATCTATGACTAACTCTAACCTTCCATCCTACACTCTGTTTAACACGAACCCTCCACCCTAGCCTATGCCTGTCTCTAAACCTCCACACTAACTTATGCCTGATCCCAACACTCTACCCCAACCTATGACTAACTCTAATCCTTCACCCTACCCTCTGTCTAACACTAACCCACCACCCCAACCTTTGCCTGTCTCTAAACCTCCACTCTAACCTATGCCTGATGCCAACACTCTACTCCAACCTATGACTAACTCTAACCCTTCACCCTACCCTTTGTCTAACACTAACCCTCCACCCTAAACTTTACCTGTCTCTAAACCTCCACACTAACTTATGCCTGATGCTAATACTCTACCCTAACCTATGACTAACTCTAACCCTTCACCCTACCCTTTGTCTAACACTAACCCTCCACCCTAAACTTTGCCTGTCTCTAAATCTCCACACTAACGTATGCCTGATGCTAATACTCTACCCTAACCTATGACTAACCCTCCACCTTACCCTCTGTCTAACACTAACTGTCTATTTGAACCTATGTCTGTCTCTAGACTTTCAAGCTAACTTATGCCTGATGCTAACGCTCTACCCTAACCTATGACTACCTCTAATGTTTCACCCTACCCTCTATATAACACTAACTCTCCACCCAAACCTATGCTGGTCTCTAAACCTCCACGCTAACCTATACCTGATACCAACACTCTACCCTAACCTATGACTAACCCTCCACCCTACCCTCAGTGTAACACTTAACACTCCACTCTAAACTATGGCTGTCTCTAGACCTCCACTCTAACCTATGCCTTATGTCAACACTCTACCCTAACCTATGACTCTAAACTCTAAACCTTACCCTTGACCTATTCATTTCACTAACCTTTCACTCTATCCTATGCTTGTTACAAACCCTTCACTCTTGCCTACGCCTGACCCCCCCCCCCCCCCTTCCTCAGGTAACCTACATCTGTCACCAACCCTCCACCTCCCTAGATCTGATGATAATTTTCCACCCTAGCCTATGCCTTTCACTGACTATCCTGGCAATTGTGTATGCAAAAATCCATTTTAAACTATTCCATAGCTGCTGTGGTGGTGATATAAGAACACCAGATAAATATGCTGCATTTTCATATCACAAATGCAATAACTTTGAGGTTGTGTGTAAAATGGAACCATATTGTAGTTAATACGTTTACTTATATACACTGTACACAAGGCCTTAAAGAGGGGCAGCTGTGAACCAGAAAGCGACAGAGCAATTTGATTCACATATAGTGACTGTCCCTTCAAAAGAGGGACAGTTTGCATGTTTGCTGACCTATGCTACTCTTCATCCTCTAAACACTAAGGCACAGTATAAAGGCAATTGCCCCAGGGCCCCAGAGCCTTTGGGGGCCCCTAAGGTGTCTCCCCCCAACTTACCTATTGTTCCCTATAGGCCCTGCAGAGTCTTCGTCAGAGTAGCGTCTCACCTGTCCAGGCTCTGTGCACTCCTGTCTTCATCCACCGCTGGCTGCATCTTCTCTGTGACCCGTGGCATAATATTATGTAATAACATGCGCTGGGTCACGGAGGAGAGCCCCCCCCCCCTGTGAGGATGAAGATGGGAGTCCATGGAGCGATGAACTGACAGAGGAGTGTGACCACCAGAACAGGTGAGGCGCTGCTCTGCCAAAGACCCTGCAGGGGCCCTGGAGAGCACAGTTAAGTGTGGGTGGGTGGGGGGGGGGGGGGGGTTGCAGCCGACTCAGGGGCCCTGGGAGGGAATTTGGCTCCAAGAAATGGCCTTTCGTGCCGCATTATGGTTTGGAGGTGTCTCTTGGGGACCCAGATTTATAGTTCCCCAGGACTCCATTATTACTAGAACCGGACCTGAGTGCCTTGTGAACCCTGATTATTAATGAACAATATACCTGACATTAACCTGTCAGCTGAACTCTTCCCTAACGCAAACCTTAAAGTGAACCTCCGGACTAAAAATCTACTCAGCAGAACTGAAAAGGGTTGGTGTTTTTTTTTTTTTTTACAGTTTCACAGCATCAGAACTCTGTTTTTTTTTTTACCAAAGCATCATTTTTAGCTGCATGTTTAGTTAAGCTCCACCTATCAAAGAAAACTGCCCGGGCTTTTTTCCCCTGATGCTATGCAAAGCATGATGGGATTTCCTATGTTGTTATTCACGTTGCCTAGCAACTGGGAGGGGTGATTAGCACATAGGACAGTTGGAACTGTGTCTCATGCTCCCTGTCACCTCCCTTCAACCAAAAAGATGGCTGCCCTCATGAAATCAAACATTTGCCTGTTCTTTTAAAAAAGATGGGTAAGAGATTATATAAACATAACTAATGTAACTTAATGACAGTATGCTTGTTTAGGCTGAAGTTCCTCTTTAAACTTTCTCCTACACCAGTAACTAATACAGAGATGGATTAAGATGTAATGGGGCCCTAGGCAAGGTAGTGGATTTGGGGCCTCCTTGCGGGCTTTTTGGTAAGCTAAAGTGGAGAGAGGTCAAATAAGGTGGCAGACTGGCACCTTGACGCCCACTAGGCCTCAAGCACCTGCCTAGGTTGCCTGGTGGATGATCTGACAAAGCACTGGTGAAGCACATTAATATCAGCACAAAGCCAAGGGCTTTCCACCCATTCCTATGGAGTACTGGAGGCTCAGTACCAAGATCATGCAGGGCTAAATAGTGATGTTTCATTAAGTCTTTTCCCTGCTTTATTCACCAATATATGCGCCGGCAATTTAGCATGTTAGAAAAGATCTGGATCAGTGTTCAAAACACCAACAAGCTATTGACATAGTCCCACTTTCATTATAGTAAATACTACTACATGCTACTTACCGACAGGGATGGGACTGGAAGGCAGAGGACTTCCAGTGGGCACTGGTGATGGAGAAGCACATTCTGAGATTATGGGCAGTGCCTGGAAACAAACAGAGACACCGGTGTTAAAATAAGTATGGCAGAGACACAACCTCAGGATTACAAAAACAGCATTGCTGGCCTGGAAATATTCTGCAAAGCAAACGATCTATGTTGTAACAGTCAAACAGTCCCCATAACAGTACAGTTACAATTAACCATCTGCTATGTTTTAAAGGGAACCTGTACTGAGTAAAATTATTGAAAATAAACACATGAGGTAACGTCAAATGAACATTACATAGTTACCTTGCCATCAGTTCCTCTCAGAAGCTCACCATTTTCTTCTGACAATAATCCCTTCCAGTTCTGACAACATTTTGTCAGAACTGAAATATACCAGTTGCTGTCAGTTATATATCAGTTGCTGACAGTTAAAGCTGAGAGGAGAACTGATGTGTCCATGTTTCCCTATGGCTCAAGTAGGTGATATTACAGTTTAACTGTGTGCTGACCAGAAAGCTGTTATGGTGTATTGGCCATTTTCAAAATGGAGGACGGAGAATTCCATTGATCACAGTGGACAAACAGGACGCAGAAAAGGAGAAAGAGATTGATGAGTAGACTACACAGGAGGTAAGTATGACTTGTGTATATTTATTTTGACTTTTAATTTTCAATTCATGTTTTCTTTAAAGCAAATCTGAAGCGAAAAAAAAAATGTATGATATAATGAAAAGCATGTGTAGTACGGATAATGAATAGTTCATTAGTAGCAAAGGAAAAGAGTCTCATATTTATATTTCCAGTTATACAGCTTTTTTTTTTGAACATTGCATCATTCTGTCATATTTGCAGTTTAGAATCCACACTCTGTCTTTTAAGCTATTAAACAAAGCAAAAATAATGACCCTTTGAACATTCCTGCAGTGAAACCTTATATCAAGCTGTCTCTCGCTGTTTAACTGCTTCAGAAGACGAGACTGTATTCGACCCAGTGGGTCGAATAGCTCAGAGAAGTTATTTTGCATAGATAACAACTGAAGATTTTTTTTTTTAACTCTTCCTGTTCTGGAAAACAATATGAGACTCTTCTCTTTGCTTCTAATGTGCTATTTCTTAGCAGTACTACACATACAATTCATTATCTCATAAGTTTATTTTCGCTTCAAGTTTGCTTTAATTTCTTTACTGAAATATGTTAACAAATTTTGTCATACCAATACTGCTTGCTATATATGAACCCCTTACACATGACATACTTAAAGGGTACGAAAGGGGATAGAAGGCGCACTTGGGACTAGAAAATATGTATATCTGTTTGCCAATACTAATTGTTAACCACTTAAGCCCTCGTTCGTTTTCACTCCATGCATCCGAGCAATGTTCACCTCCCATTCATTAGGCTATAACTTTATCACTACTTATCACAATGAACCGATCTATATTTTGGATATGAAAATGGTAGGAGGCGCCCTTGTTGTTTGATCAGCAATTCTGCATAAGATGTAATATATAAGATATAATGTAAATCGCCTACCTTATGAATGGACACTCCACTCAGTAGGAAAGATGAATACATTTATTGGTAACAAGCACTTAGGACTAAGTGTCCTAAGTGCTTGTTACCAATAAATTTATTCATCTTTCCTACTGAGTGGAGTGTCTATTCATAAGGTAGGTGATTTACATTATATCGTATATATTACATCTTATGCAGAATTGCTGTTCAAACAACAAGGGCGCCTCCTACCATTTTCATATCCAAGGTATAGCATCCCACATAGTGGGAGTGTTATTTTTACAAGCTCGTGGTAAAAAAGTTTTTTCTGAAGGAGCTGCGACCATCCATCGAAAAGACCGAGTGGGGAAGGGCTTTCCCCACATGCCTATCTGAGTGGTTGCCTTGTAAGCAACCTACACTTGTGAGTAGCATTACTCTTATACTCAGACCAGCTTGCAAAGATAATACACTATAGGGGCTCCCGGTGTCTCCCGGTGTGTTTTTTTCTCGCTTTTTATCTACGCAGCCCCCCGATCTATATCTTGTTTTTTCCACCACCAATTAGGCTTTCTTTGGGTGGTACATTTTGCTACGAGCTACCTTACTGTAAATACATTTTAACAGTAAGAATAAGAAAAAAAAATGAAAAAATTCATTATTTCTCAGTTTTCGGCCATTATAGTTTTAAAATAATACATGCCTCCATAATTAAAACGTATGTATTGTATTTGCCCATTTGTCCCAGTTATTTCACCGTTCAAATTATGTCCCTACCACAATGTATGGCGACAATATTTTATTTGGAAATAAAAGAGCATTTTTTCCGTTTTGCATCCATCACTATTTACAAGCTTATATATAAAAAAAAAAAATTAAATATTTCATCCTTACATAGATATTTAAAAAGTTTAGACCCTTAGGTGAATATTTGTGTTTTTTTTTTTATTATTGTAATGATTTTTTTTTTAATTATTTAACATTTTATGTGGGTATTTTTGGGAGGGTGGGATGTAAATAGTATTTATTTCGGGTAAATATATGTGTATTTTTATTTTTTTTTACATTTAGATGTAGTTTACATGATGTCACTCTAAGCGTACAATGTACGCTTAGAGGGACATAGGAGTCAGAAAAAGCGAAGCTTCCGAGAGAAGCTGTCGCTTTTTCTGCGGGGGAGAGGAATCAGCGATCGGGCACCATGGCCCGATTCATTGATTCCTGGGCTAACGAACCACGGGCCGGGAGCGCGCGTGCACACGTGCAATCGGCCGCGGGAGCGCACATGTCCTCCTTGACGTAGAACTACGTCAAGGAGGACAAAGTGGTTAAGGTATAAAACTTCTTGCCTACCTTAATCAAGGAGACATGCACTTAGTAAAAGAATATTAGGTAATTTATTAGTGATTAGCACTTCAGAAATCGCGTTTCGTGGCCCAAACCGCTTCCTCAGGTCAATAAAGTACTAAGTCGATATCTAGGGAATCCTAGGCGCCAGAACTTAAAGGGTGACATTCTTAAAGGGTAACTCCACTTTGAAATATTTCCCAGCAGAAAGTTTTAAAAGTAGTACCTCGTTAAAAATGTTAATATTTTGTATTCTTACATTTGCTCCTATAATTAGCTGTGAAAAGACAGCAATGTCCTTTCACAGCTAACACCTGCAGCACAAAGTCTTGGTTACATACATTGCAGCTTATTCACAAAACTTTTTTTTTTTCAATTATCTTTCCTTAGTTGTTTTTCACCTGCAAGGGAACCTGAAGCGTGAGGGATATGGAGGCTGACATTTTTATTTTCATTTGAACAATACTACTTGCCTGGCATACCTGCTTTCCCTCTATTTCGAATACTTTTAGCCATAGACGCTGAACAAGCATATAGATCAGATGTTTCTGACACAAATCTGACAAGATTGGCCCCATGGTTATTTCAGATGTGTGATTCAGACATTACTGACACCAGAATGATCAGCAGGGCTTCCAGGCAACTGGTATCGTTTAAAAAGAAAATAAATATGGCGGCCTTAATATACAGTACCTCTTACTTTAGGTTCCCTCTAAGACCTCTTTTCTTGGGCGTTTGAACTGCTCGTTTGTGGGGCAGTTCAGTTTTCTGGCTGCTGGCCATAAGCGTTTTTCTGCAATTACATGCAGCCGAATGGCAACGTTTGGTATCACCGCGCTTGTCATGTTTGTCATGTGGTGACGTTACCCAGTGGCAAAATAATGTTGTGTCTGAATATAGTAATCACTATACTCAGATGCTCCTCCATAGTGCTGAGTAGGGATGCTCATTCAAATTTCGCTGAATTGAAATTTCCGCAGTTTCCATCAGAAATCCGCAATTCCGATTGGAAAAATGGAACTCGGATTTTTGCGGATCAGAGAATGCAAAAAATGACCCAAAAAATAAAACCACTACTTGGAAATCAGAAAACGGATCTCAGAAATCGGATCTCTGTGGAAGTACTGCATTACTGCAACTCAGTCATTTTAGGCCAATCACAGAACTCGGAAGTACTGGACCAATCACAGAATGCAGAGTCAACTCGGAAGTATTTAGCCAATCAGAGAATGCAAAAATTGACAACAAAAAAAAAAAAACTACTTGGAACTCAGAAATTGTAATCTCAGAAATGGAAATTGGTAATTGTCAGAAGTCGGAATTATCGCAGAGTTGTGAACTGGCATTTCCGTCCATCCCAAGTGCTGAGTGCTAGCAAGCGCCCTGCCGCTGAAAGGGAGCAGCTGATGGGCATGGAATTCACCACCTTCAGGAAAAAATCAAACAAGAATACTTAGCATAGGGGGATAAATATTATGAGTTGTTAAAGTGAACCAGAGACAAAGCACCCTCATGTATTTTATCATATAGATCAGTGGGAACATTAGAGAAAACACCTACCCTGCTCTCTGTTTCATTCTGCACTGCACAGCTTGTTTCTTATCAGACCTGATAAAATCCCCGACTGAGCATTCTGTCTGGCTTTGCTATAATGATTCCTGAGCAGAGCCACAAGGGGGCAGGCTTGGGCTTGAAAAGACACCAGAGCACACAGACTCGGCTATAAAAATTCCTGAGCAAAGCCAGACTGAATGCTCAGTCGGGGATTTTATCATGGCTGCTAAGAAGCAAGCTGAACAGTTAAAAATGAAGCAGACAGCAGGGTAGGTGTTTTCTCTAATGTCCCCATTGATATATATGGTTAAATACATGAGGGTGCTTCGTCTCTGGTCCACTTTAAGTTGTCTGTAGTCTAACAAAAACATTAGACTACAACACTACACTAACCTATACTTGTTGCTTCCTGATCATAGTGGCGTAACTAGAGACTATGGGGCACCATAGCAAAATCTTCATGGGATCTTTAAATCTAGGCATTCTTGAGCAATGCCAGCCCACCTGCCTCTACCCTATAGATATGAGTTGACTGGGAAATTTGCATTTCCATGCAATGTACACTGTGTATAGTTCACGGGCACTGAGACAAAGTCAGAGGGTAGAGAAACAAAGGTAAGTGATAGTGAACATATCAAGTACCACCTGGTCCCCCTCATCTCCATAGCCTCATAGCAGCTGCTATGACTATTGCTACGCCTCTGATTCTGCTGCTTCTATACCCTGATTTATCTTTCAGATATCTTCCTCAGCAACCCAGCAGCTTTTTTCCCCTGGATTACGGATGTTCACAGTCAGATTATGGATTTACTGTATGTTCATTGAGTAATAGGTTGGATTTGTGTATTTTGTTAACGCAATGTTATCAGCAAGAAGCTACGTAAATCTATGCCCATGAGTTGACAATGTGATTATCGTGCAAAGTGCCAGGTGTATCACACTATTGCAATTTGTGATGTCAGAGAGGAAAACATTAGCAAAAAAAAAAATTATAATAATTTTTTTTGAAAATTTTATGGAGTGCAAAAAAAAAATGGTGTGTAGCGCAAAATAAATAAATAAATAAAAAATTGAGGAGCGCAAAAAAATAGGATGCTGCCCATAGTATATAACAACATAAGCTCAAAGGACTACTGTAGGGGGTAGGGGGAAAAAAGAGTTGAACTTACCCGAGGCTTCTAATGGTCCCCCACAGACATCCTGTGCCCACCCAGCTACTCACCGATGCTCCGGCCCCGCCCCCGGTTCACTTCTGGAATTTCCAACTTTAAAGTCAGAAAACCACTGAGCCTGCATGGCCGCGCCCTGGCTCCCACTGACATCACCAGGAGCGTACTGCGCAGGTGCAGACTGTACTGGGCCTGCGCAATACACTCCTTGTGACGTCAGCAGGAGTGGGGGTGCGGTGGCGCAGTGGTTTTCCGACTTTAAAGTTGGAAATTCCAGAAGTGAACTGGTGAGTGGCTGCGCGGGCACAGGACATCTGCGGGGAACCATTAGAAGCCCCAGGTAAATTCAACTCTTTTCCCCCCTAACCGACAGTACTCCTTTAAATTTGTTTACTCTATTTAATTTTTTTGTATTAAAGCAGCTTGTGCAAAACTATCGACTCCTCTTCAGCACACTGCATTTTTTTTTTTTTTTAAATGTGAAAACTGAGGCTGGTCCAATTGAGAGAACCAGGTTTTACACTATTCAGTCAGCATGGCTTTGCATAAAGTGAGGCTAAAAGAGGCGCATTGGTTACTGCACTGAAAGTGAGACTGCCTTGTTTCTGCCTTGGTTACAGAGGAACTGTAACCAAGGATTGAACTTCATTTCAATCAGTAGCTGATACCCCCTTTTCCAAGATAAATCTTTCCCTTTTCTAAAATACATCATCAGGGGGGTCTGTATGGCTGATATTGTTGTGAAACTCCTCCCACAGTGTGGTCAGGACCATGGTCCTGACAGTTTACTGTCTGTGAACCTCATTGCATTGTGGGAAAGAACATAT
The DNA here is from genome assembly GCF_040937935.1 of Hyperolius riggenbachi. Lineage (NCBI taxonomy): Eukaryota > Metazoa > Chordata > Amphibia > Anura > Hyperoliidae > Hyperolius > Hyperolius riggenbachi. Next base: position 88,466,522 of record NC_090657.1, on the reverse strand, counting down.
TTTTCTAATTGCAAATCAAGCAGTATCTCCCTCTGTGCTTAGAACTCTCAGTAACAAACATTCCATACAGATCACCTGGCAGGACTAAAGATGTCACCACCAGTGCTAAATTTCAAAATGTCAATCAGGAAGAGAAAGATTTTACAATGGGCAAACACTGACTAAATAATCTTTAAATGAATATTGTTAAAAATAAGTAATTTTTTTGATTACATTATTTTCCCTACAGTTCCTCTTTAAACTGCAGTAAACTCTAGTTCATGCTTAAATTTTAGATCACTGCAAATACGTAAGTTCAGAGAATGTTTCAGACTAGTTGATAAATGTTGTAATACCTTTCATACAGCTGTTTTTTAACCATTGCAGGCCTGGATTTACATCACAGGAGCCTATAGGCACAGATGTCCTGGTACCCTAGACCTTGCCTTCCATAAACCTGCAAACCCCCTCCAACTGCACTACAAGTGTGCTGGCTGGCCCAGCTGTCATTTCTCCCTTAATTCCCTAGAATGTCATAGGTAGCTACAGGTGTCCCTTACCATTAGGTAGCTAGAGGTACCCTTAGTATTAAGTACCCAGTGGTGCCCCCACTGAAGGGAGATCTCATCAGTGGAAGACTGAGAGGTGGGTGAGAAACTAGGGAGAAGAGTGAGGTGCCTTTCCATCATCAAGCGCCTGTAGGCACATGCCTACGGTGCCTTATGGTAAATCCGTCCCTGAACCATTGGATTATTGGTTACATTCATAGGTCTTAGGTCAGACTAAATTATAAAAAGCAATCGTGCAAAGAACAGCCAGTCAATTGTAAGATTCTGACAGATGAATTTACGTAGGAATGGAATGTTGTCTTGTTTTTAGGTTTTGTTTTGCTTTTTGTTTATGTGTATTTATTTATTTTGTTTGTACTGAAAAATTGCATTTTGTTGAACAATTTTTATTTGTTACAATAACAATAAAGATGTCTATTATATTCTAATGTTACACTGAATAGCCATGAAATATTAATCTGCTATATTTTCTACTTTGGCCACAAGATGTCACTATAGTTCAGAACAGTAGTCTATAACATGTTAAAGGGAAATTCCATTTTTTTCCCTTTTTCAAAGAGAAGCCTTTAGATTGGCCAATTTTCATTTTGTACATTGTAGGGATTATTGGCAAACAGTTTAAGCTTTAATTTATTTGTATGTATATATAAAACACAGCCATGCCACAGTGGCCCCTATGCAATTCACTTTTTCTCTTCAGTTTTCTCCTTGGTGATATTTTTATGCTTGTCATTAAAATGCCTTTTAAGCCACCAGAAAGCAAGACTCAAAATAATTTTGATAGTACTTTTTCTTTGAATTTGTTTGTACTTTTTAGTTGAAAAGTGCTGGAAAGTTATTTTAAATAGAAAATGAAAAATTATCTCCTAGGAGAAAACTCAGGTGAAAAAGTGAATTGCATATGGCCCAGTGTTTCTCAACTGTTAGGCGTGTCATAGTTTGCAGCTAGTCAATAGCTTAGTGCACATGTTAAAAATGGGTGGAAAAAGGTTCCGGCTTTTTACAACTTATTACTCCTTAGTACGAAAGGGATATTGGAGTTGAATTCTTGTGAGCTCAAAGAAACTCGGCCACAAAGAAGAGCAATTTTAATAAAAGAGACTCTGAAGTCTCTAAAAAAAGTATTTTTATTTCATAAATGTGTTTAATATGTTATCCCTAACTAAACGGCCGCACTCCCGCCGCAGTACGCTATCTAAATCCCCCCAAACTCCTCCCTCCCTCTCCCTCGACTTTCTTGGTCGTGGATTTTGCTGCCCTAAGCGCTTCCGTGTGAGGCAGAGCTATGAGCTGCAGCCCTGCCTCACACGCGTCTGTCAGCGGCGGATCTCCTCCTCTCCCCCGCCCCTCTCAGCGAAAGAAGACTCAGAGGGGCGGGGGAGAGGCGCCGCTGACAGACGCGTGTGAGGCAGGGCTGCAGCTCATAGCCCTGCCTCACACGGAAGCGCTTAGGGCAGCATAATCCACGACCAAGAAAGTTGTGGATTTTGCGGGGGAGAGGTAGGGGGGAGTTTGGGGGGATTTAGGTAGCGTACTGTGGCGGGGATGCGGCGGTTTAGTTAGGGATAACATAATAAACATATTTATAAAATAAAAAGACTTTTTTTAGAGACTTCAGAGTCTCTTTAAGTTGCTGTCTGTTTTGGAAATCAGCTTGGAGAGTTATAGTAAAGAATATGTGAAGACATAACAACAAAAGTTGTTTAGGTGATACCTTTAATGACTTGTAACTGTACAAGATTTCTCTACAAGCTTTCAAAAATGTAAGTTTCTTCTTCAGTTCTTCGGTTCTAATCAAGTTCTGTATCATACCTGGAGAAGAAACTTAATGTTTCGAAAGCTCGCAAAGAAATCTTGTACAGGTAGAGGTATCACCGAAACAACTTTAGTTGTTATGTCCTCGGATTCTCTACATGACTAATACCGGACCACACACACAACTTATTCAGATTTTATTATTATTATTATTTAGTATTTATATAGCGCCGACATATTACACAGCGCTGTACAGTGTATATATATATATCTTGTCACTAACTGTCCCTCAAAGGAGCTCACAATCTAATCCCTACCATTGCCATATGTATATATTATGTAGTGTAAGTACTGTAGTCTACAGCCAATTTTTTAGAGGTAGCCAATTAACTTATCTGTATGTTTTTGGAATGTGGGAGGAAACCGGAGTGCCCGGAGGAAACCCACACAGACACGGAGAGAACATACAAACTCTTTGCAGATAGTGCCCTGGCTGGGATTCGAACCAGGGACCCAGCGCTGCAAGGCGAGAGAGCTAACCACTACGCCACCGTGCTGCCTTGGTAATTCTTTTTGGACAGGTTAGATGCATTTGTGAGTAGTGATGGCAAATGTCCTGTGTAAGAAATGAAAAAATAAAAAGTTTAATCAAATAAATTAAACTATTCCGACTATGTTCTTGTATGTTGGCAGCTTGAAAAGTATTTTATTGCTAAGGTGTGAAAATATCACATAGGAGAAAACTCAGGAGAAAAAGTGAATTGCGCATGGCCCCCAGTCTCCTGCAGAGAGAGGTGCAGGGAGTACCTAGAACTAAGTACAGGATAATTTCCTGCTCCTACTCCTCATATGTTTTTGAAAGGGGGGGACCTGCTGTCACAAAGTGGAATACCAAGGGGTGAGCAAAGCACTACCGGTGGTCTGTGATGATGCCCCCCCCCCCCCCTGGACTCTATAGCCCATAGCAGTCGCTATGGTGGTTCCTATGCCTTTGCTTGGACAGTTGTCATGGGCACAGAGTTCATTTCAAAACTAAGACCCATTAATAAAGTTGTTGCCACGAGCTGCGTATCAGGGTTGTTCAGTAATAATGACTTTGCCATAATCTGCAGGAAGAACTTTAATCCTCTTTTTTTCAATACACTATTTTATTCCAAACAATAGTCAATTTAATCATTGCTATCAAGCACATAATCTGGGTGTGCTTGAAGCCACCTTTATATTTTTTTTCCATACAATAGCACATTGTTCCAATTAAAACACGCTGGGAACACACGATGCAACTTCCAGTCCAATCGAGAATACAATGATTATTTCTGATCTGGCCATTCTGTTTATGATCGATAAAGGGGTCGATTTTGTGAAGTGATAATCAGAAAATCGATCCCATGGTGGTGCCTAACCTTAACCTCCCCATGTTTTTGCCTACCCTTAACCCCCCTCCCCATGGTGGTGTCTAAACTTAACCCCCCCTCCATGGTGGTGCCTAACCTTAACCCCCCATGGCTTTGACAAACCTTAACCCCCCATGGTGGTGCCTAACCTTAACTCCCCATGGTTTTGCCTAACCAAAACGCCCGCCCCCCCACCCTGGTGTTAATGCCTAACCTTAAACCCTTCTCCCCCGGTGATACCATTTCATGTTAAACATACTATATAAACGCTATTTTTGAACGGGTGTAAGCGTATTTATTATGTTTGTAGCCGCATTTCAAGTCAAACGTACGTTATTCTGAAAATATTGCCAAATTTGTGACCTGCTGATATAACCAATCTTTTGACATCCTCATTGTAGCCGCATTTTACGTTACAGCTAAGTCCCCAGTATCTGGCACCGGAGGGGATGCCGGATACATGTGTTTTTCAGTTGCTTGAGCAGCCGACTGAAAAAGCACAAATCTCCTGCCCCTCCCCATGCATCACAAAATACTCATCAAGTCTCCAGCGCCGTCTTCCAGCCTTCCTGTAGCTCCTAGTGGCTTTCCGGCATCCTCCGCGTACGGCTCCCGTTGTGTCACCTGATGCATTGCGTCATGTGACAAGCCGGGAGCTATGCATGGACATTGGAAACACGCCAGGAGCTACAGGAAGGCTAGAAGATGGCACTGGAGGCTCGTTAAGTTTTTTATTCCCTGAAAACCCCTTAAAAAAAAACCAAAACACAGTCCCCATTATCCCCTCTGACATGCTAATGTGTAAGCAGACAGAGGCGCCAGTAGGATTAAAATTGCTACAATCGTTAAACAGAGGAGGCAGTGGTGGACTTGTGCAATGCATTTTGCAGGCATATCCCGCATCATCAGGCTACAAACAGCCTATATAATTATTGCAGTTCTAGTTCAAAGCTTAGCGCCTATGTGAGTCCACACTTGGTGGAGGGGTGTTGCCCCTTTCTTCCGATCTACATAGAGCGACTTCTTAATCCTGTGTGGGGACAGGTCTAATCTCCCCACCTGCCCTTACAGTTGCCTGGATGGTAACCCTGGTTTGTGAGCATACAACTATACATACTTACTTTATCCTACTAATTACAAGTACATACTACACTATATTGGGCTCTCGTGCCCCCTTTTTTGTGCCTCATGCATGCTGGTTTGTTGAGACTTGCGGTTGCCTGAGTGTCAGATAACGGGGACTTTGCTGTATTCTGCAAATAGACGTCCTTAATGTAGCCGCATTTTATGCTATTCTGAATATATAACCAAATTTGTGACCTGCTAATATAACCAATCTTTAGACATCCTAGTTGTAGCCATATTTATATAGCCGTACAATGGGGCAAATTTAAGACTATGGCGGTGCCCTTATTACACAGAGGGCTCTGGCACACTTTTAAACTGATGCCATTCAGCAACCAGCAATGTCACTCTCAGAGCACCCACGACTGACCTGTGCTAAAAGTGACATGAGCGGCTGGAGTAGAAACATTTAAAAGAAGGTGATTGCACCTCTGTGCTGACATATTGAATTTTACAGAATAGATCCTTGCAGCAGGTACCTTCCATCACACAAACTGACATGGCAATTTACATGTGTTTGCTTTGATCACACATTACTATTTTTTAGAGTTCATTTAGCCTCCTAACTAAACAACATGTCTACGTATAATCCAGGTGTTCTCTAGCTGTATCCCTAAAAATACCACCAACAAATACAATACAATACAATACAATAACATTTCTATATCGCTTTTCTCCCATAGGACTCAAAGCGCTTAGGCTCTCTCAGATTCAGTAATTGGTAGTAGGATGAAGTAACAAATGCCTGCACCAGAGCTCCATATGCAGTGACCTTCAGCACAGCATTGACCTGAGGAAGTGAGCTTTAGACTCACGAAACGTGTTGTCTTTATCATGCAATAAATTAGTCATTCAAGTCTTGATGTCTTAATTTAGGTAAGAAACCTCTTTATTTCTTTATATATTTAATGTGACATTCATATTACACCACACTACCTTCGGACCTCTTAACCCATGTTTCCATAATATTCTCCAATGCAGGTAGGATTTAAATGTAAATGTATTTTCTGGCCACTAAAGCTCCACACTGGAGTTGTGACATACAGTAAGGGCTGGGGCTTAATGTAGAAAGGAGGTGTAGCTAAATGTCAGTCAAGATATCCACGGGAGACTTGTATAGTGTCCACCAGAGGTTCCTTAGTGCTGGTACATGGAGAGTCCACCTAATACGCACATCTACATTCACAAGGAAGAGGAAGTCACTGTGGAGGAACCAAAGTTAGAAGACAATCCTGATTGTTGTTTCGTCTTAAGTTTTCACTTGCCTTATCATCATCAGCACCAGTGAATTATGGCCAATAATCAATTACCTTGCAGCTGTGTTAACTCTTCAGCCAACAGGGTAACTGATCGTCCGTTACCACCTTCTTTCTGCTGCAGCCTCCTCTTCTATGTGAGCAGAAGTTTGAATTAGGTGACATTAAACAAAACTCCCCAGGTACAGAGGCTAGGACTCACTGAGCACTTTATTAGGAACAACTGTACACCTACTTGTTCAGGAAATTATCTAATCATTTAATGATATGCCAGCAGTGCAAGAAATCGCACACATACAGGACAGGAACATCAATAAATGTTCACACCAAACACAAGGATGGAGTAAATGTCATCTTAGTAGTATTGACTGTAGCATTATTCTTGGTGCCATGGTTTGGCTCAAAATGGGGAAGAAAACATCCAATGAACAAGAGTGCAGGTAATAGAAACATCTTGTTAATGAGACAGGTCAGAGGAGAACAGTCTTATTGGTTCAAGGTGACAGAGAGGCTATGGTAACCATTTACATTTGTGGTGAGCAAAAAAGCCTTTCAGAATTCCCCAAACACTGAACTGCATTGAGTTACATTTCTGCCTGCCAAGAAAGTAAACCAGATTGCTGATTTTAAGTCTTCGGCTGTCCAATCCTGGTATCGGTCAGCCGAAGACTTCGAATCAAATCAATGTGGTCTACAAAAATTAGAAAAAGACACGCAGATATAGGGTCATGATTTAGCATCATCAGCGTGGCTTGGGTCAACGGTCAACAGTCCACACTGGTGGTAGTTTAGGATGTGACAGAAGAAAGGATTCATAGCTGGAAAATGTGCAGAAATTACGTGATGTCACCATGGACCAGAATCTCAACAAACTTGTTTGAAACATCTTGTGGAACCCATGCAACAGGCTGTTTTGAAGGCAAAGGGGGGCACTACTCATTATTAGTGCTAGGGATGCTTATCTTGCTAGGGATGCTTATCTTTATGAGAAGTATAGAGAAGCAAGTAATTGTTTTGATAAGTTGATAGATTTCCAAAAGCTCTGATTTGCTGTGGTCATGTCCTGCTTTAGCACATGATTAAGGCCAGAGGCTTAAATTGTCTCACATGTTCAAACTAGTCACATATTCCCCTTTGGGTAAGAACACACTAGGCAGAATGGCATATGCGTTTTTCCATAGCACATAGTGGAAAATGCATATGCAATTCTGCCTAGTGTGTTAATACCCTAAGAGTTCTCATAAAAATGAGCACTGCTAATTATTATAAAGTTTCCTGGAAAGTGCTCAGTGAGTGTAAATTTGAGGATTAATGCAGGTGGGGTACTTTTTTTTTTTTTTTTAGTAATTTTTGTGCCATGGACAGCACAGCCCATTGTCACCCACTGTGTAAAGATTGGCAAATGTAAGTGCAGAATGATAGTGTAATATTCTCCTTCACAGCTAAGGGTACCTCCAGACACATAGTTGAGTGGCCTTTACCTAGAAACAAATTCAGGTACATCAAGACAACATAAAGAGCCTTATACAGTACATGAGCTGTCTGAACTTTTTCTGTACTTCTCCTAGCAACCAATCAGCTTTCCATAGACCAGTTATTGGGGATACTGAATGGTTGCTATGAGAGATGCAATTTTCAGTTTGTGACAATATTACTGGGGGGTGGAGGCACCCAAAAATAGGTAATGTAATGAAAGAATGAATAATAATAATAAGGTGGGGGGAGGTGTCTTTACTACTCCTGATAGAAGAACTGAAGCCACAGGGTTACTGTAAAAAGATTAAATGATTTATTCATTGTAAGAAGAACAGAGCGCCAACGGAATAAAATATATCTAAAAACTTTAAAATTCCTTGGGAGGCGGTGGTGGACTCATCTCCCCAAAGCAGACATGATACTGTCGGTTTTAGTACAAACAAATTTATTTATATACTCCAACATACAGCGCAACGTGTTTCCCGGGTATATTCTTGCTTCTTCAGGCAATAACGAACAGGAGTGCACACATTGCAGTGTTAAGGTCACGATAAGCGCCTCTGTCTGTTCGTTATTGCCTGAAGAAGCGGGAATATACCCGTGAAACGCGTTGCGCTGTATGTTGGAGTATATAAATAAATTTGTTTGTACTAAAACCGACAGTATCATGTCTGCTTCGGGGAGATGAGTCCACCACTGCCTCCCGAGGAATTTTAACGTTTTTAGATATATTTTATTCTGTTGGCGCCTCTGTTCTCCTTACAATATCAGCATCCACCCCTGGTGGAGGGGTTGAATTCCCTTTTTTCTCCTAATCTACAGAGAGCGACATCTTAATCCTGAGTGAGGACAGGCCTAATCTCCTCACCTGCCTACACAGTGGTTGCTTAATTGGTAATCCTGACTTGTGAGTATATCTATCATATACTTTTCCATTTACCCATCAACCAACTTACTACACTATATTAGGCTCTCGGCGTCCCTTCTTTTTCTGTCAAATTATTTATTCAGCACGATTAAAAGGACAACGCGTTTCACGGGTCTCAGCTCGCTTCTTCAGGTCAATACAAGTGCCTTTAAAATATGGTCATAACCATGGAAGCCAGGAAAAAAATGTTTGTATTGCTAAAGAAGCGGGTTGAGACCAATGAAACGCATTGTCCTTTAATCATGCTGAATAAATATAAATTATTTATCTTTTTACATTAGCCCTGTGGTTTAGGTTCTTCCATCTGGAGTAGTAAAAACACTTCCCTCCACCTTATTATTTTTTGTTTCATTACATTACCTATCTTTGGGTGCCTCCACCCCCCAGTACCAAACATTACATCTCCTTTGGAGGTGTTCACCTTTCGGGTGTGGTGTTATCTACAACCAAGAAGGACCAACCAGGAGTGCGACCAGCCAGTTCCAGTGGGACCTGGAATACCGAGCGGGGACGGTTATTTCCCCATAGGCGATATACGGTAGTTGCAGGGACTGCAACCCACCTTTGTGAGTATAAATGCTCTTGTACTATAATCTAACATCTAATACCCCACAATACTGCACCATTTGGCTCTTGATCTCTCCTTGTCATACAGGTGACCGTGGTATCCCCACAGTGACCACCTTTTCTAACAGTTTGTGACAAGGCAAGTTGACTTTAAGGCCCACTTTACATATCATTTTCATACAAAACACAGGCCAGAATAGTATAGGTTTTATTTTTTATTCAGAAAATAGTCAAAAAGTAAAAATATCTGTAAAATTAAAAATGTGCTCTGTTTGTTACATGACCGTCACAATGTCAACACATTCAAAACGGCAATCAGTAAAGCAGCAACTTCCTAATCACTGTGTATGATGAGCAGACATCAATGTATGCATATAAGGTTCTTCCAATGATTATTTAAATGGAGCATATGAAGCCATGAAATATCAGTTACTTTATCCAGCATCCATGAGCACGTATTGGTTGGCTTAGTAAGGGCCTGAGCCCACTAATGCAGTTGTGTCCGCTTTTAAGCAACATATCATTGTTAACCCTTGTTCACATTGGGTGCGTTCAGAAACGTGTATGAGTACATGCTAAAAAAGGCATGCGTTGATGAGCGTTTAATAACACATTTCAGTGCGTTGTGGTGCTGCGGTGTGCTTTTTTTAAGCGGACCCATGTGTTTTACATGCGCTTGAACGCATTTTTGTTCAGCATGTTTTGCTTATTTGATGTAGCAGCTGTCAATAAAGATTTTTTTTCATTTGAAAATGTTTATTTTTTTTAATTAGTGGTAACAAAACGCATCAAAGCGCATTTCTATGCGCTTCTATGTGCTAAAAAAGCGCACCCATTCACTTGCATTGCTGTGCGCTTCACAGTACAACGCATAGAAATGCATGCAACACTACATTTCTCAAACGGAGAGTAACAAAGTGTATATATGTGAACATGGTACATTAGAACCAATGGACAAACCTGTACCTAGCAAAGCACACAGGGCAATGCACTGTTAAAAGCATACAGCAACATCCCTAGTGTGAACAAGGCCTTAGGGGGCCCTTATGGAAACACAATCGCAGGGACATCAGACAGTGCATAGATTGCGCTGTCTGCTGTTTCCATACATGTGCGGCGATTCACCACTGAATTGCAGCATATGACTGCAAGTATTTTTGGGGCGATTGTGGCCCGTGATCCCATTCATTATAAAGAATGGAATTGCATGCGCCGCCTCAGGGAATCATGTGATGCAACCAAGAGTTGCGCCGACTCATGGCCCCTGCGTTGCATATGGAGATGAGCCCTTAGACATCAACGCATGTGTTTTTTTATTATGCGCTTAAATACATTTCTGAACACACCCAATGTGAACGAGGCCTTATAGATGCTGACAGAAGCGGACACAACTGCGTTAGTGGTCTCAGGCTCTCCGAGAACCAAGCAGCAGCCACTTACCAGTAGTGACTAGAAGTCAGGGACCATCTCATTTCATTGCTTTTCAGTAGGTATGATAACATGCAATAAGTCCAAGTTAATGCAAAGTTTATGATAATTTTACACAAATTTATGGACCAAACAAAATTACCATACCATTTGCATAAACTCTGAATTATTTTCATCTCATTGACCATCCCTGCTTTTCAAATACGTATGATGTCCACTTATCATACAGTGAAATGAAGTGCCAGAATTGGTCCCGGCAGGACACTAACAAAGAAATATTTCAGTGTGTGCAGCTGTACATTGAATTCCCCTGCCCTCCAGAGCTTACAATCTAATTATATCACAGTCTAGAGCTGTTTTCTTAAAGTGAAACTCCACTTCCATTCTTGTTGAGAATGAAGCTCTCTAGATCAGCAATGTACTTTATTTTATCAACATTGTTCCAGGAGCATAAGAAGTAAGTGAACAGTGAACATGTGACATGGTGAGATAAACATCAGTACATATAGTACCAATCTTGCTTAGAACTTGCCTGTGCTCCCTTTTTATTATTTTTCTCCATTGCAATGGTTAGTAAACCAGTGCTTTATTTGTGCATCGGACTAGCAGTAGAATGCATGGAGAGCCCTCCTGAAAATTAATTAGAAGCCAAAACACTTGGAAAAAGTGCTAAAAAAGTTCTATAGAGTATTGTTTCTTTGTGTGGGAGCTGAATGAACCAGATATTACATCACACCGACATGGCTGGTGTTTACACTTCACACACAATTGCAGCCCTTAAATGGAAAGTAAAACTGGGAGACTCCAGGAATGTTCTATTTGCCATTACTACACATACAACTAATTATCTCATAAAAGTTTATGCTCAGTTTGCTTTAATGCTTTATTATAAGCATAATATGCATATCCATACGGAAACTGCTGCTAATAACAAGTGCAATGTGGGTGTGTCAATTGAGTAAGGGTGGAAAAACGCAATCTTTTTATCCCCTTTAGACGTGAGCTCTCCAAACTTATCTCAACAAACGGAACCATAGAGCAAGGGATGTTAAGAATTTATTTTCTCAACTTACTCAAGTGAACTTAAGGATGCGGGCTATACCGTAATCGGTAATCAGTACTCCAGACCAAGTCCTGATCCAAAGGTTGCAAAAAAATATTGACATTCCAATTTATTTAAAAAAATCATATCTGGCTGAAAAAATTAAAAGGTAATTTTAACAACATTATATTACAGAGTGCCTTGTAAAGCACTGATTTCATTTTTTATGAAAGTAGAGTTTCCCTTTAACAAACCATATAAGCAACCACCCCTGGTAGAATGTTATTGTAAATTGGCACTGTTATGTGTATTCAGCTACACTTTGGCAGATATTTTTAAAAGCAAAGTCTGAACATTCTGTGCAAGTGACAAACAAACAGAAAATAACTATTAATATATCTGTACCAGAATTAATTGTACCAACACTTTTGACTTTAATCAATGACGCAAAAATTCATTCCATCTGTAATAGGCAATCAGATGACAATTTGTATAGTTGAGTAATAGGTGTCTAATGACTCTAATGTACAGAACACCTTCATCGTTTGGATAATATTATTAAAGGGAACCTAAACCAAACCCCAAAAAAAGAGTTTGTCTTAACTGCTGCTTCTACTGGCCCCCTGCAGCAACCCTGTACCCGGGCCATCACAGAACGATCCTCCAGCAGCTCAGTTTTGATTTCGGTGACTGGGCCAGTCGATGGCCACTGCACCTGCGCCGCCCTGGCCGTGCACTTCCTCAATCAAGCTCCCGTCACCTACGAGATTTGCGCAGGATCATTCCGTGATGGCGTGGGCACAGGATAGCTGCAGGGGGCTGGTAGAAGCCCCAGGTAAGTTAAACTCTTTTTTTTTTTAGGTTCGGTTTAGGTTCCCTTTAAGGTGTATCTGTCATCACATAGCTTACCTAACTGTCTGTTCAGACACAACCTACAACATGATTTCTCTGTTTCAGCAGCGATTTGTATTCACACTCATTACTGAAAAATGTAACAATACTCTCATAAGAAAATATTCACAATTAGGAATGCCTGATTTAAAGAGGACCTGTAGTGACATATAGTAGAATGCAGTAAATTATTCAGGACACCCATTTTCACCTTAAAGGAAACCTAAGATGGGGACTTAATAAAAGTATATACATACCTGGGGCTTCCTCCTGCCCCCTTCAGGCTTATCACTCCCATACCGCCCTCCTCTGCCTCCCTGTTTGCCTGCAACTGGCCCCGGAAAGTCCTCCGGTCTGGGGCCAACTGCATACGTGCGGCCCGGGCACATACACTCCCGTTGCCGGGAGCATTCTGTGCCTGCGCCGACTGGACAATTTACAGGGGCCAGTTGCATACAAACGAGGAGGCGGAGCAGGGCGGCGTGGGAACGATAAGTCTGGAGGGTGCCGGAGGAAGCCCCAGGTATGTATATTTTTTTATTAAGCCCCCATCTCAGGTACACTTTAAATATCCTGGTTTTTGCATCAGAAACACTTCGTAGAGCTATATATTAAATAATGGTACATAGCCACTTCCTCCACTGAGGCTTTTTCAAGGCTGTTTGTTAATGCAGTATCCTCCCCCCAGGCAATCTGGGAGACCAGTCACCAGATATATTTTTGTACTGGCTTTGGGATGTTCAGTAACTGAACATTCCACAAAGATCACTTGCCAATACTAAAGATGTAGCCACCTGTGATAAATTTAAGAATGTAAATCAGGGAGAGGAACGATTTTACAATGGACAAACTCTGACTAAATCATTTATTAATGAGTATTTTAAATAAAATAAGCAATGGTGTTAACTATGTTATTTTGGTTACAGTTCCTCTTTAACTGGTACAAAGCATGCTCATCTGTCTTCTGTGACTTTAGCGCATGCAGACAGCAGAAGAACAGACTTTCGATTGGAGGAATCTTTAAGTGTGGCTCACAGTCAAAGTTCATGGAATGGTCATTCATACATAAGGAAATGGCAATTATTGTAGCCAAAGAGTACGTAAGAAAATGTCTGACTAAGCAAGTATTCAACAGTAGTCTCGTGTTCAATGCACCTTACAGACATAGGATGCCAGAAGAAAGCCAGGCCTGTATAGAGTATAGGGAGAGCCACCATGATGGAGTTCTATGACCGCTACATGGCCAGCCGGGTTAGGAAGGGGATAATAATTTGGTGGGTGGTCCCAGGGTCACCTGGTGTTGGTAGGATGTAGATGCAGGCTGGAAGGAGTGACAGGAAGAGGAGGGTCCTTACTAGTGCTGAAGTGATGGTGAAGAAGATACTGTTTGTATCATTGGTGGACAGATTCTAATTTTGGGGCAAAAGGAAATGAAACCAGAAATCTAGCAGGAAGGTAGGGGAAGGGAGGGAAGGGTGGGGGGAGTGATAAGGAACTGGGTAAGACAGAATGAGTGAATATACAGAGTCAATCCAGTCAGTATCTAAACATGTATGGAAATCCAGCATATACAATACTATCTGGTGCAGGCAGACACTTTTTAGTTAAAGTGTACCCGAGGCGGGGTGGGGACAGATGGGATATGCATGCAGCATTGTAGGTGGTGGCTGTGGTGTGTGTGTGCAGGCATTGGGCAGAGGTGCCGTTCGCGCTGAAGGTGGGGGTTGTGGTGTGTGTGTGCAGGCTTTGGGCAGAGTTGCTGTTCACGTTGTAGGTGGTGGTTGTGGTGTGTGTGCAGGCTCTGGGCAGAGGTGCTGTTCGCATTGTAGGTGGTGGTTGTGGTGTGTGTGTGCAGGCTTTGGGCAGATGTGCTGTTCACATTGTAGGTGGCGGTTGTGGTGTGTGTGTGCAGGCTTTGGGCAGAGGTGCTGTTTACGTTGTAGGTGGTGGTTATGGTGTGTGTGTGTGTGTGCAGGCATTGGGCAGAGGTGCCGTTCGCGCTGAAGGTGGGGGTTGTGGTGTGTGTGTGCAGGCTTTGGGCAGAGGTGCTGTTCACGTTGTAGGTGGTGTTGTAGGTGGTGGTTGTGGTGTGTGCAGGCTCTGGGCAAAGGTGCTGTTCACATTGTAGGTGGCGGTTGTGGTGTGTGTGTGCAGGCTTTGGGCAGAGGTGCTGTTTACGTTGTAGGTGGTGGTTGTGGTGTGTGTGTGTGTGCAGGCATTGGGCAGAGGTGCCGTTCGCGCTGAAGGTGGGGGTTGTGGTGTGTGTGTGCAGGCTTTGGGCAGAGTTGCTGTTCACGTTGTAGGTGGTGGTTGTGGTGTGTGTGCAGGCTCTGGGCAGAGGTGCTGTTCGCATTGTAGGTGGTGGTTGTGGTGTGTGTGTGCAGGCTTTGGGCAGATGTGCTGTTCACATTGTAGGTGGCGGTTGTGGTGTGTGTGTGCAGGCTTTGGGCAGAGGTGCTGTTTACGTTGTAGGTGGTGGTTATGGTGTGTGTGTGTGTGCAGGCATTGGGCAGAGGTGCCGTTCGCGCTGAAGGTGGGGGTTGTGGTGTGTGTGTGCAGGCTTTGGGCAGAGGTGCTGTTCACGTTGTAGGTGGTGGTTGTGGTGTGTGTGCAGGCTCTGGGCAGAGGTGCTGTTCACATTGTAGGTGGCGGTTGTGGTGTGTGTATGCAGGCTTTGGGCAGAGGTGCTGTTTACATGTAGGTGGTGGTTGTGGTGTGTGTGTGTGTGCAGGCATTGGGCAGAGGTGCCGTTCGCGCTGAAGGTGGGGGTTGTGGTGTGTGTGTGCAGGCTTTGGGCAGAGGTGCTGTTCACGTTGTAGGTGGTGGTTGTGGTGTGTGTGCAGGCTTTGGGCAGAGGTGCCGTTCACGTTGTAGGTGGTGCCTATGGTGTGCACATGAAGGTGGGTTGGTCGAATAATTAGTAGGATGATTTGCATTCTTTTGAAAATCGCGGGTTTACTGGTATACTATATTACAAATTGAAACAGTTTTTTTAATCATACCTAAATGAATCAATCCGGGGAACTATTAAATGAACAATTTCAATAAAGTTATGTCATATTTATTGAAATATGGACGTTATTCTACTGATATTGGTTTACGCACAAAAGATGACTGCGATATATTGTATATTTATTAATTTACCATGTCATGAAAAGAACAAATTAACAAATAGGTTATTTTGGATAGACCTGCATACATCTATAGTGCGAGTCATTATCAAGCAGATCAACGCAAGGACTTGTTTTGAAACAATTATTAAATAGGCAGGCTGGGCAGGATGCCAAAATCAAGGCTTAATAAATGCAATACTATCTCTCCAACCCACTCACGCTAATGCATTTGGTATCCTTAAATAAACATTCCTCACTGAAAGTAAAACAGCGGCATCAGAGCTCACAAAATGCTTTGGACATATTAAAGGGAACCTAAACTGTGAAGGATATGGATTTTTCCTTTTAAAATAATACCAGTTGCCTGAATCGCCTGCTGATCCTGTGTCTCTAATACTTTGAGCCACAGCCCCTGAACAAGCATGCAGATCAGGTGCTCTGACTGAAGTCAGACTGGATTAGCTGCATGCTTGTTTCAGGGTGTGATTCAGCCACTATTGCAGTCACAGAGATCAGCTGGGACTGCCAGGCAACTGGTATTGTTTAACAGGAAACATCCATATCACTCTCAGTTAAGGTTCCCTTTAATATTCAAATAAATAAAAATCAGTGCTTTAGAGCATAACTGCAGTTAAGCTAGATAAAGAAGCTACTAGCACAACTGATCCAGATGCTCAGAAATGCAAATACAGCTCTTTCCCCAAAAATATAGCATTTCATGGGAACTATAATGTAGAATTCCTCTCTGAGGTAATCGTTTTGACATTCTCTATGGAGAGTCTCCACTGCTGTTATTCAAAGTGACCAAACTTTACGCTTTGAACGTGCTGACACCACTATGATGCTGTTATGTAGATCGTTAAAGGGTCACTCTTAAGGCACTAAACAAAAAATGAGTTTTACTCACTTGTGGCTTCCACCAGCCCCCTGCAGCTGTCTGGTGCCCACACAGCCTCGCTTGGATCCTCCTGGCCCCGCTGGCAGCAACTTTCGTTTTCGGTGTCTGGCGCCGACAGGCCTGGGAACGCAAGTGATTTTTCGTGTTCCTGGCCGCAATAGCGCCCTCTATGCTACTATTGCGGCCAGGAACGCGAAGAATCACTCGCATTCCCAGGCCTGTTGGCGCCTGTTGCTGAAAACGGAAGTTGCTGCCGGCGGAGCCAGGAGGATTCGAGCGAGACTGTGTGGGCAACGGACAGCTGCAGGGGGCTGGTGGAAGCCCCAGGTGAGGAAAACTAATTTTTTATTTACTGCCTCAAGTGTCCCTTTAAGAGGGGGAATGCAAATTTCCTTTATCACTTACTGTGCAGTAAAAGAAACCATACATACATGTTTATGAGTATTAATAGGACTAGAGCGACAGTCATGGCCAAAATTGTTGGCACCCCAGAATTTTTTCCAGAAAATCAAGTATTTATCACAGAAAAGTATTGCAGTAATGTGTTTTGCTATACACATGTTTATTCCCTTTGTGTGTACTGGAACAAAACAAAAAAAGGAGGAAAAAAGCAAATTGGACATAATGTCACACAAAACTCCAAAAATGAGCTGGAAAAAATTGTTGATACCCTTTTAAAATTGTGGATAAATAAGATTGTTTCAAGCATGTGATGCTCCTTTAACCTCCCTGGCGGTAAGCCCGAGCTGAGCTCAGGCTATGCCGCCGGGAGGCACCGCTCAGGCCCCGCTGGGCCGATTTGCATAATTTTTTTTTTTACACGCAGCTAGCACTTTGCTAGCTGCGTGTAACCTCCGATCGCCGCCGCTACCCGCCGATCCGCCGCTATACCCCTCGCCGCAGCCGCCCCCCTCCCAGACCCCGTGCGCTGCCTGGCCAATCAGTGCCAGGCAGCGCTGTGGGGTGGATCGGATTCCCCTGATGACGTCGGTGACGTCATCCCTCCCCGTCGCCATGGCGACGGGGGAAGCCCTCCAAGAGATCCCGTTCTTTGAACGGGATCTCTTGATCTCCGTTCGCCGAAGGCGATCGGAGGGGCTGGGGGGATGCCGCTCAGCAGTGGCTATCATGTCGCAAGACATTGTCTCGCTACATGAAAAAAAAAAATTAAAAAAAAAGGTATTTGCTGCCCCCTGGCGGATTTCAACAAACCGCCAGGGAGGTTAAACTCACCTGGGGCAAGTAACAGGTGTGGGCAATTTAAAAATCACACCTGAAAGCAGATAAACAGGAGAGAAGTTCACTTAGTCTTTGCATTGTGTGTCTGTGTGTGTCACACTGAGCATGGACAACAGAAAGAGGAGAAGAGAACTGTCTGAGGTCTTCAGAACCAAAATTGTGGAAAAATATCAATAATTTCAAAGTTACAAGTCCATCACCAGAGATCTGGATTTGCCTTTGTCCACAGTGCGCAACATTATCAAGAAGTTTGCAACCCATGGTACTATAGCTAATCTCCCTGGGCATGGACTGAAGAGAAAAACTGATGAAAGGTTGCAATGCAGGATAGTCCGGATGGTGGATAAGCAGCGACAAAAAAGTTCCAAAGAAATTCAAGCTGTCCTGCAGGCTCAGGGAGCATCAGTGTCAGCGCAAACTATGTGGACATTTAAATGAAATGAAACACTATAGCAGCAGACCCAGGAGGACCCCACTGATGACCCAAAGACATACAAAAGCAAGAGTACAGTTTGCCAAAATGTACTTGAGTAAGCCAAGATCCTTCTTGGTAAACATGTTGTGGACAGATGAGACCAAGATAGAGCATTTTGGTAAAGCACATCATTCTACTGTTTACCAAATATAGAATGAGACCTACAAAGAAAAGAACACAGTACCTACAGTGAAATATGGTGGAGGTTCAATGATGTTTTGGTGTTGTTTTGCTGCCTCTGGCACTGGGTGCCTTGAATGTGTGCAAGGCATCATGAAATCTGAGGATTACCAAAGGATTTTGGGTTGCACTGTAGAGCCCAGTGCCAGAAAGCTGGTTTTGCATTCAAGATCTTTGGTCTTCCAGCAGGACAATAACCCCAAACATACATCAGAAAGCACCCAGAAATGGATGGCAACAAAGTGCTGGGGAGTTCTGAAGCGGCCAGCAATGAGTCCAGATCTGAAATTTCATTGAACACTTATGAAGAGATCATAAAATTGCTGTTGGGAAAAGGCACCCTTCCAATAATCAGAATCAAAATCGCTTTTATTTCGCCAAGCACGACTGAATCATGCCCGGAATTGGATTTGGCACATAGATACAGGGCATTACATAGAAACATAAGATACATAGAACATGTTAGACATCACTTCATTTCAAAACATATACATAGCACATTTACCCCAGCCATGTGGGTTGCAGGCAGAAGATCGGCCTGGAGGGGGCAGCCTAAGGGGAGAGAGAATGAGCAGCGTTTGTAGAGTTCAGCAACTTTACGGCTGAGGGGAAGAAGCTATATTTGTGTCTCGTGGTCTTAGTGGAGATGGACCGGTACCTCAGATACCTCCGCCCCCAGGGGAGCTGACTGAAAAACTGGTGGCCAGGGTGAGAGGGATCATTTGCAATCTTCAATGCTCTGGAGCATAACCTGGCATTATAGAGGTGGTCAAGGGCAGGGAGTGTGTTCCCTATGATCCTTTCCGCTGACTTGATCACCCTCTGTAGTTTGCGTCTGTTGCTTTCAGTGGAGCCAGCATACCAGACAAGGATGGAGGAGCAGAGGACGGATTCGATAGTTGCAGTATAGAAGTTCGTCAAGAGATTCTGTGACATGCCGAACTTCTTCAGTTGGCGAAGGAAGTAGAGCCTCTGCTGAGCTTTCCTCTGGGTGAAGACAGTGTTTTCCTTCCACTTCAGGGTGTTGGAGATGGTGGTGCCCAGGAGGCGGACACAAGACACTTTTTCCACCACCGTTCCTCCAATGTGGTGGAGTGGGGGCATGCTTCCTAAAGTTGATGATAATCTCAACGGTTTTTGCATTGTTGAGGACCAGCTTGTTCTCCCTGCACCAGTGGCAGATCCTGTCCACCTGATGGCGGTATGCCTGCTCGTCATTGTTGGAGATCAGTCCGACTATGGTGGTATCATCTGCAAATTTGATTACTTTGACAGAGTTTTCTGAGGATCTGCAATTGTTCATGTAAAGGGAGAACAGGAATGGTGACAAGACGCAGCCTTGAGGGGCCCCTGTGTTGGTGGTCCCTTGGTTGCGAGGAGGTGGAGCCCAGTTTTACCACCTGAGATCTGTTTGTAAGAAAGTCTTTGATCCACAGTTAAAGTGTGGGGTGGACCCCGAGCTCAGCCAGATTCTCGTCTAGTATTTGGGGGCTAATGGTGTTAAATGCCGAGCTAAAGTCATAAGAGAGAGCTTTTCCAGTTTGCAGAGGAATAGTGGTCCAAAATTTCATTTTTCATTGATTTCAGTTATTTTTTTTCCAAAGGCCGTGCAACCAAATATTAAGTTAAGGGTGCCAATAATTTTGTCCAGCTCATTTTTTAAATTTTGTCTGACATTATGTCCAATTTGCTCTTTTCTCCCCTTTTTTGTTTCAATACAAACAAGGGGAGTTAACGTGTACAGCATGTTACTGCAATACTTTTCTGTAAGAAATACTTGATTTTCTGGAAAAATTTCTGGGGTGCCAACAATTTTGGCCATGACTGTATTCTACTGTGAGTTTAAAATAGATAATGTGTAAGAAGAGACCAATATTTAAAGAGTCTTGTCAATATTCGTACCACAAATGGTCTTCCCGTTCTCTGATTCCATAGCCTATTAGTTTATTAAGTCTGAAGGTGAAGGTTGCACTATGATTGAATGCTGGACTTCACCATGAAAAAAATAAACAATATTTAGCAACATAAGGTGGGTGTGCTTGCCTAATCTTTAGAATTAAAAAATATATATAGTCTGATACTCAAGTCAAGCCACTTGAATGGAGAAACGGATCACCAGTCATGACCATTACTTCTTTCCAGCAAAAATGATGGAATGCAGCCCACGGGCTTATATGTTTAGATCCTTACCCTTAGTATGCCGATACATAGCAAACTGGTAAAGATACATCTGTGTTCTCCATGGTTCTCTACAGCATTCACCACAATCAAAGTAACAAAAGCCAACTGCCAATTAATAAAGTGGCTGACTAAGTTGTTATAAATTTGGTGACTGTGGAGGAATCTTTCATTTTGGGAAGCAATCTTGGACAGTCCCCTAGGGTTGGTGGCCACGCTACTCAGGGGCAACTCAAACTATTTAATACTGAGGGTAGTTCTGGCTACCTAATACTAAGGGACTCCTGTAGCTACCTATGATGGGCAAGAGAAGTAAGGGAGAAGTGACAGTGGAGCTAGCCAGCACACTTGTGGTGTGGTTTGGCGGGTGTTTGTAGGTCCATGGAGGGCAAAGTCTAAGGTGCCAGGGCATCTGTGCCTATAGGCTCCCATGAGCTAAATCTGGGCATGTATGCGAGTATACTGTACACATGATAAGTGGACACAGTAGAGTGT
The DNA here is from genome assembly GCF_040937935.1 of Hyperolius riggenbachi. NCBI lineage: Eukaryota > Metazoa > Chordata > Amphibia > Anura > Hyperoliidae > Hyperolius > Hyperolius riggenbachi. The sequence continues at coordinate 88,445,534 of NC_090657.1, read as the reverse complement.
TGACACACATCCAATTTTAATTGTACAAATTTACCACTTCTATGCAATATGAGGACAAACAGATTATAAAAACTATGAACAGATTGTGTAGGTAAGCTCTCATACTACGTGGAAGTGGTAAAATTGCCCAGTCGCTGGCCAATCAAAATTGAACTCTGCATATGTATAAACTATATAGTACAAAATTGGTAAAAACTTTATATGCAAATATATATAACAATACCATTGCATGACATTTGTTCAAGCTCAGATTGGCTCCGAATAGAGTCTTTAATATTGCGAAAACTCTGCACTCTGCACTGTATTTTGAACTGTGTTTACCAAAAAGATGGAAGTTACTTTGATCAATAGTGTCTACATATAATAGGATTAAGAGATTTAGATATAGTTGTTTTTTCTCACACTACTTGACAAATATAAGTCACCACTTCTTACAAAAGCCTGTGTTGACATTAAGATGCCTTTGCGCTCAGGGTCATGTGTGGTCCACTTGAAGCTTAAAGTAAACTTGGCATTTGTAGCAAACATGCTCCTGTGAAGGTGGGAGGAAGGGTACAGAAGGTAGACATTGCCCATATAGCACTGCAGCACTCTTTATTTTCTGCTGAACCCCAACCAATAAAATGATAGGATACTTGCTCTGGGTTTTTTTTCGTGGAAGGTAAACTTCCCACAATGCAATGCTTGAATACACTTTTTTGTATTCTTCTTTAAAGAAGAGTGACACACAAAGGAAAGACATTTACAACAAATATGCAATGAAGGCTGTTCTAGTATAGTTTCTCTAGTATAGGCCTATTTATTCTTCTATTTATACTTCTAACTTGAGCTAGTCATTATAGCTACAATATAAAACAGAGTCTATCTCGGATTGAAATATTTATTTAAACTTAATATGGAAAAGCAGTTGTTTTATCAATAGTGGGGGAGAGCATGGGGGGGGGGGGTGAATGGTGGGGGATTGAGAAGCACAAGCTAGCACTGGCAGTATCAATCAGATTACTGCTGGAATTTGCTTGGTACTAATTGATACAGGGAAGGAATACAGATAAATGTCCCAGCTCTTCGTTCTATTAGTTCGGAAAAGGACTGGAGGCGCCCGTGGTGGAGGCCCCCGTGGTGTTTAAAAAAATGTCTTAACAGTAATTTGTTTTTTAAACATTAAAGTAAGAAGTTTTTTAAACATACCACGACTTGAATACAATTACTTTAAGGTAGGAGAACATTTATTCTTTCCGCCTTGGTTGTTTTAGTATAGAGTATAATTATATCAATATATTAGCACTTGACACCACCAGCGCCTCCAGTCCTTTTCCAAACTACAAATCACCCCCCCCGCCCACGGGAGTGCTCCTTTGGAAGATCTCCAAGGGTACCTTTTCTATTGGAGCTGCGACTGAGTCTCTGGGCTACGACCAAGTCTTTGACCAGAAGCAAGGCCAAGTGGGGACGGTACTTCCCCATATGTTCGAAGAGTGGTTGCTGGCTAAGCAACCCAATTTTGTGAGTATATATAGCTACACACATCTCCTGGTGACCTGACGATATCACACCAGATCGGGCTACTGGTCCCTCTGTGTCTTTTTTTTCTCACCAAAGATCCACTACTTAGTTTAATTAGGCTGTGTTCCCACTTGAGCGGAGAACGGACTGCCGATTACTGCTGCATGGTTCCTGTGCACAGTTAGCAGACACATTGGGGACTCCATTGGGCTGCAAAATGAGAATCCTCAGCAATAGGGAGAATTATCATTCGTTCATGGAGGACCAATGAAAATTCTCCCTGTTGCTAGGGAGAATTGCTCTATTGCTTCCTATGGAGAACCTGATGCTCCTGCTGGTGCACAGAGGGACCAAGCGGCGCCAATCGATGAAGGAACACATGAGCAGCAGTCGCTTCGGATAGGCGGATGCCGAGCGGACAGTGCAGAGTGCAAAATGGACGTTGCACTTACTGTGTCCATTTTGCATGAGGTGGGAATCGAGCCTTAGTCATCCTGTTCAAATGTTTCTTCTCTCTTTACAAAACCTCCACTCAGGCTGATCAAATTAAGATCCATACTCCAATTGCAGATAGGGCTAACCCTGTTAAGATGATTGGATAACCCCTCTGGCCACTGCACACTAGACACGACATGCACCCCGATAAGTGCTGTGCTGTGTCCCCATGCCTGCCCCCATGCAGGCCCTTCACTCAGACCTCAGACCAGATTCATTCTGTTATCTGAAGAACAAGGCAGCCTTTGCATTCCTCTTATCACACTGTCCCCTTAATGTCCAGGGTGTCACCAGGAACTGGTAGCAATAACAGTTTGATTTTCTTTTCTTCCTATATTTCTCAAAATGAACGTCTATTGGTTTTTCGGAAGGGATTTAACGTACTTCCTGTCTGCACAGGGAGTGTGAAAAGTTCTGCCCACTGAGGTTGTACATGAAATGTAAAAAAAAAATATAGAGGATTAAATTAATTTGCAATAAAAGTTTTGAACTTTAAACCCCCTATGGACCTGACCCATACTAATTTTATGCTATGAAGCATGTGCGGAGGACCATTGCATTGAAAATTTACTTTTGTATAGGTTACGGCCAGAACCCGAGGTTTGGCCACTTCGAGTTCTGGCTGGCCACTTCGGGTTCTGGCCGGCCAATGTGCGAAGTGGCCGCTGCGCTGCGGCCAGTGTTAGAAATGAAATGATTCCTCCTCAGATTAATGTATTTTCCCGCAGTCTCGCTGCGGCCAAATGTATGAAAAGTTAGTTAATTTAATTAAATGAAGCCGGCGGCAATGTAGCAGATGAAGCCGCTGGCTTCAGCTTTCTCTCCTCCCCCTGCCTCTCTCTCTCCTACTGGCAGCCGGCGGGGACGAGAGTTGTTCGTCGTGCCAGGGAAGCAGAGCGGGGAGGCTGCAGACATTGCTTCTGCCAGCACTCGCTCTGCAGGAACGGCAGGATTCCCTGCCGCGACAAACGACTCTCGAGGACACACATGTCCCCGCCAGCTGCCAGTAGGAGAGAGAGAGGCAGGGGGGAGGAGAGAGAGGCAGAGCTGAAGGCGGCGGCTTAATCTGCTACATTGCCGCCGGCTTCATTTTATTAAATTAACTAACTTTTCATACATTTGGCCTTAGCGAGACGGCCGGGAAATACATTAATCTTAACAGGAATCATTTCATTTCTTACATTGGCCGCAGCGCAGCGGCCACTTCGCAAATTGGCCAGCCAGAACGCAAAGTGGCCAAACTTCGGGTTCTGGCCGTAACATATACAAATTGTGATGATGTTTATCAGTGCTAAGCAAGCCATTTTGTAATGTCATGTAATTATTATTTTTTCATTGTGTTTTGCAGCTACAAACATTTAAAACTGTTGGCAGGGAAGGATGCGCCTCCAAAAATCAGTATTTAAAGGTAAGTGGAACGTACCTGGAAATAAGACATATTTCAGGTAGCAATATACTGGTTGAACTCGATGGACGTATGTCTTTTTTCAACCAAAATAACTATGTAACAAAGAGCTAATTTATAGTAAAAAACAACTAACAATGTGCTTCACAGGTATCAACCGGCTTCCTTGGGTCAGTGAACAGTGTCTGAAGGTAAGTATCGGACGGCTCTGTATTCTTATCAGAATATTGTCACTTTTTTGGTCTGAGCTAGGAAGAACAGGATTCCCAGTTTTGCACCAATAACTCATATATTCCTATATAAGTAAGCTGCACAAAGCAGGAGGCATTGCTGTACATCTAGAGCATACATGTCAGAGTTGGCCCACAAAACAATCAGATTTGGTCCACAAGTCTTGTCCACTCTAGACCACTTTGTCCATTGTAGACCACCAGAGAAGCTGTGTTGGGGGTGAAGCCCTAGATCACCAAGGAAGCCATATGGGGGAGGGCGGAAGCACTAGACACCAGGGAACTGTATAGAGGAAGGAAGGAGGACCACTTTACATCAGGGAAATGTATAGGGGAGGTTTGGACACCAGGGAACTGTATAGGGGGGAATGGGGCCACTAAACACCAGTGAACTGTATAGGGGATGGAGGGAGGACCACTAGACACCAGGGAACTTTATAAGGGAGGGGGGTAGCCAATAAACATTGAGCTTGACCTGCAACTTGGTCCAAGTGTTCAATTTCAGCCCACTATTTATTTGAGTTTGACACCCCTGATCTAGAGTAATCTACAACCTTACACACCCATTTGGCACTTTGCGAGCCAGAATGACTAGTTTGCTTCTGCACAATACAGAGTGGCTTGGATGCTTTCCATACACTAAAGGGCATACACAAATATAATTACTAGCATAGAATGGTGATTTACATGTAGAGTTTGCATCCTCTGAGTTAAAGTACACTTGAAGTGAGAAGCACATGGTGACTTTGCTTTTAAACCATAGCAGTTGCCTGGCAGTCCTACTGATCTCTTTGGCTGCAGAAGTGTCTGAATCCCACACCTGAAACAAGCATGCAGCTAATCCAGTCAGAATCCAGTCAGAAACACCTGCTTTGCATGCTTGTTCAGGGTCTGTGGCTAAAAGTATTAGAGAGAGGACCAGCAGCACAGACAGACAATCTGCTTTATTTAAAAATCAATAAATGTGTCAGCCTCCACATTCCTCTGACTTCAGGTGCGCTTAAAGGTACAGAGGCTTTTAAGGATGAACATAATGGAGACATAGCTTTGTTCAACCTCAATAGCTAGTAATGAGCACATTTTGGCCATTTTACACTTCACCAGTATTTTAATGAAAAATAAATATTTTTTCGAGGATGAGATTTTTTTTCTGAAACAGCATTTTTCTGATAATTAGCATTGCCATACAATGCATTGAAGGGAATGGGTGTGAGAAACTGTATTTCCACAACAAAACGCAGACTTGCATGAAAAAAACTTTGAGAAATACTGCAAATCATATTTCCAATATTCATTATTCTCAAAACATATATTCCTATTCCATACACCTATGATGCCAAAAATTCAGAATATTTTTATAAAATCCGCTTTGGCGAGATCAGTTTCAGAGTCAAAAACGCTTTTGCTAGCTCATCCCCATATTCTATTCTATTTCCACCAATTAAATTGGCCAACACCATTGTTGTTAATGGCCCGTGGTCAAGAAGATACAACCCATATGTAACGTAAAGTCAAACTTAAGTGAATGAGATATGATGAGATAAACAACAACATCTATCCTCCTACTCCTAGAAATGACTTTTAGATATCCCACAGTTTTATGTTATGTTTAAATGCTTAGCAAAATTGATTAATGGTTTTGTCTCAGCTCAATGAAACAGTTTGTCCCGTGTCCCAGAAAGCTAAAATATATCAACTATTGACCTTTTTTTTATCTATTCCCTGCTCTCAGAAGCCCAGGCCTCTGCCAGAATTAGTTTACTTACTTACTTTAATTCCTTATCAGTGAGGGACACTAGTCTGACTTGGTCCGACTGGAGAAAAACTGTCAGTTGCATAGCTGAATATTAACACTTTCAGTCAGAGAAAGAAAAACAGCAGCACAGACAGCATATGTATTTGTATGCTAGGCACTGTACATACACGTCTATCTCATCATATAACACAAGTAACTTCCCTTTACGTTTGCAACGCACAAACTACCGTACATTCTATATAGTATTCAACAAATAACAACCTGTCTGTTTTGTGAATGGAATATATCTGAAAAGCACAGCAATGCATCATTGATATGTACCTATATAAAGCAGCTGCCACTTCAAATTACTTCTGTTCAATGAGCACAAAAATGTATCTAATATTAATGTAAAAAAGACATACACTTAAGCAATATATAACATTTTTTAAAGAGCAACTTAAATAGCCCCAAAGCAGCAGATATCTTCCTTTACTGCATAAAAGAATCCCTCTTCCAGTTTGCACAAAGTTGATTTACAAAGTACAGTACAAAGAAAATTGGAACAGTTAAACAGTTGGCCAGAGTGAACCAATCAGAATTCTAGTTTTATTTAACAGGTGAAACCCGATTGGTTGCTCTGGGCAACAACTCCACCAATTTTCTTTTCAGCTGTCTTTGCAAATCAAGCCGGAGGGGCTATCTGCCAGAAAAGCAGAGGAAGAGGTCACGACATCAGTAAGAGTCATGACTTACACAGTGTTAATGTGTTAGTGCACTAAAGCATGCTTAATATCTCTTATAATGCAGTCCCGCTCAATAAAGCAACATACTTGCATTATTCATCTTACGTTTTTAAGTAAGATTCAGCCATGTCACCCCTATTATATACAGTGTAAGCAAGCTATGGTATGTGGTGATCCCTGTTCGAAAAACGTTTTTTGAAACTGATTCCCCAGCTTGTACAGTTGTAAAACAATCCGCTTCACTCATTATCATGCCTCTATTAAAGTGCTGATAATGTGCAAACACTGAGTATGGGAGTATGAGCTAGTGATAGCCCTTTTTTTTTATGTAAACAAAGGCAACAAAAAGCTTGTAGTTTAACACAGATGTAAAATGATAAAAACAGTATTGCAAGTATACTATTAATCAGGACCTTGTGTTAAAGTGATCCTGAGCTGAAGATCGGGTTAAAAATAAGATAGTTACGATAGTTACGCTCCGATTAAAGAGGATCTGTAACTATAGAAAATTCCACTGGGGGGCACTCACCCCAGGAGAGGGAAGCCTCTGGGTCCTAATGGGGCTTCCTTCGTCCTCCTGTGTCCCACGATGGTCTTTTGCTGCCCCTCCGAACAGCAGGCATGTAAATATTTACCTTCCTGGCTCCAGCGCAGGCGCAGCAGCGGCTCCCGGCTCCGAAATAGGCGGTTAAAGCTGTTCCCAGTCGGGTCCGCTCTACTGCACAGGTGCAAGTCTACTGCGTCTGCGTAGTAGAGCGGACCCGACAGAGATCGGCTATTTCCGCCTATTTCCTAGTGGAGAGCTGCAACAGAGCCCCCGCTGGAACAAGGAAAGGTAAATATTGCACAGCCTGACAAATTGTCGGCTGTGCATTCCGTGGGCTGCAGCGAGACCACCGTGGGACGGAGGAGGACGGGGGAAGCCTCGATAGGATCCAGAGGTGAGTACCACCCAGGGGAACAAGTTTTTTTTTTTTATACAGAGTCTCTTTAAGGCTTCCCTTAGTACTCCAATGCCCTCTGTCGCTGAATGCAGCCCCACTCCACATCGGGCCGTGTTCCTCCTCTGTTATGAGTGCAACCGTGCTGTAGCCACACGAGCACAGCCAGGCATGCGCAGTAGCACCGAACCTACGGCTCCGTCTTACTGCGCATGGGCGAGCATGCTTGCGTGGCTACTACGTGGCCACCCTGAATGAAGAGAATGCGTGCAGCCCCAGTATGATTAGCAACATTGCCTTGTGGTTAATATTCCGGGGGGCCACGCACAGCGACGGGGGACATCAGAGCACAGAGGGAAACCTCAATAGCATCCTGAGGCTTCCCTCGTATCTCATTTTGTACCTGAGCTTTAGCTCAGGTACACGTTAAGCTATTTTAAGTACACTAAAGTAAAGTACACTAAAACTTTCAAGCAAACATTTTTGGAATTAAAGCTTAGAATAATAGATTTATGTAAATATATATATATAGATATATAAATAAAATATAGGTAGTTTTTATGTATTGTACTACTACTGAACATTCACCGGAGTAAAATAATTTAAAGATAAAGTAGTAAAATAGTAAAATATCTGGCATTTGGCATTGCCATGTAACGTATCTTAAGGTGGCTACTAACAGTCTAATTTCTAGCGAAAAATCATTCAAGCGATCAGAAATTCAGATGGGATTGGTTGTAAATAATCAATGATGGGCACAATCAATTATGGCCAATTGGATTTTCGTCTAACTAAAATTTGGATTTCTTTGTCAGTTGTGATAGATAGGAAGCAAAGATTAGTTGATTGATGTTGTAGTGAATGATTTCACTTCCAATCAGAATTATCTGATCGCTCGAAAGATTTTCTTCTAGAAATTGGATCGTTAGTGGCCACCTTTAGCAGTACGTCCCGCCTGATGTGAGACAAACAGTAAAATGGTCCCCTGAAATATGGATTGCTGGTTCCTATGTATGACATACTGGGGTTGATTTATCAAGACGGATGCAAACAAAACATGAAAAAGTGGAGAGGTTGACCCAAAAATCGAACCAAAATCTATGTTCTATTTCACAACTGAAACCTAATTGGTCCCACGTACCACTTTTATCTCAGTGTGCTTTGCAGCGGTCTTTCTGAATCACTACTGTCTGCTCTTTACGACATAACTGCTATTGAAAGTCAGGTAAGATATATCTGGCAGTATGTTACATATAGGAAAAAGACGTTAAGTACCTTAGGTCTGTGCCTAATGAACAATGCTAGCTCCTGTGCACATGAGACATAACACAGTAGAACTATGTAGAAAAAGAAAAGTTGATATAGTTAAAAGGTTCAGTCCTGGCAAGTGCCAAATTAATCCAATATTAGTGACTTTCCTATTACTAAGTTCTCAAAAAATGAGAAAAGGCAAAGCAATGATGAGTATGGCTTTAATAAAAGTGTACCTATGATTAAAAAAGTCTAGATTAAAAGATATTATATAGCTATTATTAAAAGGTATATATAGTAATGGACCAGGGTTCTAGCAGTGTCTGCACAAATACTGGCCCTCTTTTGTCTTTCTTAATCTGTTATGAATCTTCCAAGAGATTATCTGCACTACTATAATACTCAGGCCCATTCAGCAAACAAAATCTGATTGGATGCCAGGGAAGTTCTGGCAAAGTGAGTAGAGAGGCTTAAAGCACAACTAAACCCAACACTGAAGTTCATTCTTAAAGCTCATACAGTATGTTCTTTACTGTAAATTGTAAAGTATAACTTTGGTAAACAAGTTATTTTCAAGTTTCAAATTATGTTTTGTGAAGCTGTGCAGCTAAAGAAACAAATGTACAAAATATTTCTATGCTCTACCGCTGTCACTGCCCTCTGACACCACCTTCAGCCATATGCTTTTACTGTATTGCTGGAAGTGTAGTCTGGCCCTATTTGTTATGCAAATTCGTACGTGTTTGTATGCAAATTTTAATGCAAAAACACGTTAAAATTTGCATCTGTTTGTAAGTATGCAAATTTAACCATGTCAGTGCCTGTGTGCTTTTACATTGATTTTAAGCAAAAACGTATGTGAATTTGTATGGAGAATTCGCATAGTGAAGACGCAAGCGAATTTCCTATTAAATACATTACAGGCAAATCGCACACTGGCCTTGCGGTGTGTGAATTCTGATGGCTCTGCTGTGCAGATTTTTTCTGCACAGTCCACTGCACAGAATTTCTGACAAGTGGAAACAGGCCCATTGATTTATATTGGTTATGTGAATCTGCATGCAGAAAACGCATGCAGATTCGCTCTAGTGGAAACAGGCCCTTACTGATCCATTCACCAGCTAAATCTACAGAAGGCAAGAAGAAAGTTGTACTCCAAATTGACAAGTCCATTTGACTCATGAAATGATGTTATCACCAATCTGTTTGCTATTAGTATTTGCCTTGTTCAAGTTTGGGTTTAGTTGGTCTTTAAAGAGGCATTTTATTTTTACATTTAATGAAATAAAGTCAGATTTGTGAAATGAATGTTTAGTTTTGTTTGGCTGCATGCATTACGGTAAGTTAAAGCAGTGTGTCATAGATGAGATATAGGGGTTAAACTGAATATCTGGATTTGTAAAGGATTGGTGATGAAGCAAACTACATATTTATTTTAAGATAGATAAACACTTTTATCCACTTTACCCTATCAGACCTGATAATATAACTTTAGGGTAAAAAGAAAGAGCTACCTGCAACAGAACTGCTAAACTGTACATTTTGACAAAAGCATAGTAATAGTAATTTGACAGGAGATGTGTTAGTAAACTAACCACATATTTTGTTTCACAAACCTGTATTTACTTCATTAAGCATGAGAAAGTGCAGGCTTCACTGCAAGATAATGACAGCTTTTAAGCTATGACCTACAAGATGAATGATGTCAATAAACTGATATCAGTTTCGTAAGCTATACTACATAGGTATACACGCTTTACCCAGATAGGCCTAGACAATTAACTTTCAGTTTTCTCATCAAATTTAGCTTTCGGTTTGTATACATCTGCAGGAGAAAAGAAAAAGTGCATGTGCAAATAAATTAATACTACATTTAAAAAAAAATGTAGTTCAGGCACAATTTTAAAGGCATTTAAAAGAACATTTTTATATGTAAAATATGCATAAAAAGAAGAGAAAAAGATTTGCATTACCCATTCATGTTCCTTCTCAGCGACCTTCAGCTGCCTGCTCACTTTCTCCACCTCTAAATTTCAGTCTGCATCCATGGCAGGCTGTTAGTCAGTGGGTATGCATAACCTCAGTTGACAAAGCAATCGCCACACTCTCATGCACATGTGACTACAGCAGCGCAAGGTTAGGGGCTTATGGCCGAGTGCGTGACCTCTGATTAGTCGGTTCTCAGGCTTTTTATCCTATATCAGATATGTGTCCAATCATAGATATGCTCATTAAATGTGTAGTATGCAGATGCATCCCCCAATAGCATAGGGACCTCTCTAGGAAATTGGCCTTGACGCCGGCAGAGGGGCTTAACTTATATGCCTATTGGATATGTGACACCAACAATCTCATTTATTTTGGGGTGTTGTGTTATGCTATGTACACACAATGCAATTTTCTGACAGATTTTTCTGCCAGATCAATTATTTCCAACATGTCCGATCTGATTTCCGATCCATTTTCCGATCGATTTTGCACTGAAATTAACAGAAAATCAATCAGAAATCAGATTGGATATGTTGGAAATAATCGATCTGGCAGTAAATCTGCCAGAAAATCTCATTGTGTGTATCAGGCAGGTATGAGCAGGCAGTAGTCAGTGGCTGAAGATCTACACATTGATGAAGCAGGAAGTTTTGCTTTACAAATCTTTTTGGTATGAATCAGTAATTCAAAATAATGTTCTATTAGATGCATATAAAAATTGTGCCTGTACTGAGGCTTTAAAAATGACTCAAAGTCACACAGTGAAAAAAGACATTAGCTGATGACCTTACTACTTTATACAATGGTAATTGGCATTTTGTAGCCTCCATTTCAATGTCAAGATGATTACTTTTGAGCAACTGCCTGGAACTGAACCTTTTTTTTTTTTTAACCAAACTGCAGCAAGAGTTAAGTCCAGAAATGATGCCTTGAAACCACCTCACATATTAAAAATGAATGCTTACAGTTTTGTTCATGGTCTGCCCCACCACACATCCAGTAGCTTCCGAAATCTGACTTCCGGGAGTAGCTGAAGACACCTCGCTGAAGCTTCCTAGGCTTGGCTGAAGATCCGCTATGTCCATTGCAGGTGAAGCAGAAGAAGAACTTTCAATCTGCTGAGGAGGCTCTTGTGGGTATCCTGACATACTTGTTGGTGGCACTTGTTGATGAAACATAGAATTGTGTGGCACTGAATCTGGGGGCGCAAAGGGCTGAGAGAACGTGCCTCCCACATTAGAAAATGTTTGGCCGGGCATATTTTGAAGAAACATCCCACTGTTGTTGTTGGATCCAGGGTATACATAAGGAGACTGACCCTGAAACTCCTTTACTGGACTTTGAGGTTGAGAATAACTTGTTGGATACATCAAAGGAGACATTTGTTGTGAAAACATGTTTCCTCCGTGAGACATTCCTTGTGGTTGTGTCGTAGCCGTCACAGCTCCTGGTAGTAAAGTCTGAGCCATGCTCATAGCTAAAGATAAGACATTTGCCAAAGAAAACATGGGAGCTGTTGGAGACCACTGGGTGGCTGGTGGGACATTAGATGCAAAAGCATTATTCATAGTTTGTGGCACCATTCCACTGTGCAACATATGCTGCAAGGCATTTCCATGATTAACTGGAGGATTCATCATATCGGGAAACATAGTATTTGGAGTACTCATGTGTCCCGCTGAAGATGAAGGCATCATGTGTGGTGGTAGGGAGGAAAGGTAGCTGCTGTTCTGCATGGAACTGTAAGCTGTTGGTGGAAACGTATGGGAAGATGGCATGGAATAGTTTGTTGAGAAGGGTACAGTGGGACTAGAGGGGGTTTCAAAAGAAGGCCAAGTTCTACTGCCAGCCACTGGGGAACCTACAAGGGAGACAAACAACAACCACAAATTAAGATTAAAGAACATTAAAAGTAAAGTGAAACTGAAACTAATCTAACAATGATATTAAAAGCCGCCTTGAACTGTAGCAAACAAACATTATACAAATCACAAAAGAACAATTTATATCTAATATTATGCCACTGAATGTAAATTCAAACCTTGCAAAGTTATTAAATGTCAATACTGGTTCAAAAAGGAGGTAAACAGAAGATAACTCAAAAGAAAAAGTGAATTGTATAATGGCCATGGTGGTTTATTATGTGTGCACAGTATGCCTGCATGCATGCGTGCGTGATTAAGCTTTCCTTAAAGTGAACTTTAAGTGAAAATAAGCTGATGACATAAACAATTGTACCTCTTCTCTTAGGGCTGGTTCACACCAGAGCGGATGCAAAATGGAAATGGTAAGCACATCCACTAGGCCAATGCGTTATGTCCATTTTGCAACCTCTTGCAATGAAGCCCCATCCGCACGTCTGCATCGCTGCTCACCTGTCCTGCCGCCACTGCTCAGTCCATCCATATTCAGCCCGGAGGCTCGCAGGAGCATCGGGCTCTTCATAGGAAGCAATAGACCAATTCTCCCTAGCAACAGGGAGAACTTTCATTGGTCCACCATGAACCAATGAGAATTCTCCCTCTTGCTGAGGAATACCGTTGGTCTTTTGCAGCCCAGTGGAGTTCCCCATGTTCTGCCCAGCACAGGGCTGTGTAGTAGGGACGGAGTGGACCAATCAGGAGTGAAATACAACAGTAGCAGCAGCAGGATAATATAAGTGTGTGGCAGCAATGCAGGCCGTGGACCCTGATGGTGGGAACAGAGTTTAAAAATTGGGCTTTTATCTGAGCAAATAAGGCAGTCAAACAGCAGTCAAATTCAAAAGTCAAAGCAGTCAAATTAAAAAAAACAGAAAAGTAAATAGAAGCCAAAAGACTTTTATTTGAAAATACTGCCAATAACATGAGTTATCTTTAAGGTTCAAGTAGCAATTATTTATTTTGTTTTGATGTTGAATGATAAATTAAATAATGCTACACACGTGATAAATTATCTCATACATTTATTTTCAGATCAGATTTGCTTTAAGGTACATTTCAGTACACTAATAATATTTTGTTTTCTAATACCTACTCTCCCAAATGGCTCAGATCAGTCTGTTTTTCACATACTATGAGGCTAAGTTCACAGTTGACGTTGCATTTTTGGTGCGACGTTAAGGTCGCACCGCAGGTAGTAACGCAACGCAAAAGCATAATGTGTCAGTACACGTTATGCTATATTGCATTGCGTTTAGCTGTCATTTCAATGCCACCTTAACGTCGCATCAAATGCGCCGTTATCGTGGCGTCCTGATGCGCCCAAAATGGCGCATGCGTTAGTTTTTTCTATTAAAAACAAAATCCACTGAGCATGTGCAAACACAGTAACGCAGCCCATAACGTGCCAAACGCACTGCAAGCACAACTTTCACAGAACGTGCTGCATTACACTATAACGCAACGCATGCACTGTGAATGTAGCATTGACTTTGCATTGCAGTGCGATTGTACACGTTAGAAAGGGCTATAACGTGCGACTTTAACGTCACACTGTGAACCTACTCTCAACTGTAAGACATATGCTTAAGCCACCATCACTTGTGCAAAATGTTATTAGATAACAGGTTTTCATTTCAAAGAGGAACCGTAACCAAGAATTGAACTTCATCCCAATCAGTAGCTGGTACCCCCTTTCCCATGAACAATCTATTCCTTTTCTCAAACGGATCATCAGGGGGCTCTGTATGGCTGATTTTGTGGTGAAATCCCTCCCGCAGTGTGATGTCAGCGCCTCACAGCTCTGAGGTCCTGACATCACACTGTGGGAGCCTTGTTGCATTGTGGGACAGCTGTTTCCAACTGCCAAAAAAATAAAGCAAGCAGCATCTCCTTCCAGTGACATCACCTGCCAGCAGTTAAAATGTCACCATGTGATAAATGTCTGAATGTAAATCAGGGAAAGGAAATATTTTATATTGGACAAACACTGACTAAATCATTTATACATAATTATTGTAAAAATTAAAAATTAAATTGTAAAAATGAAGCACTTTTTTTATTACATTATTTTTACTGGAATTCCTCTTTAATTCAGGCTAGCAGCTTAGTGGTCCTTGGTATATATACAAGCTGCAGCGATGGGAGACACAGTACATAAGACAGATACGGGCAGGCATGGTCTCCTGTTGTCTGTAAAGGCCCATACACACGGCGTACAAAGGTCTGTCACACGACAGTTCATTGGTGTATATGCTGTGAGCGACAACCACAGTCTGCAGACAAGGTCTAGTCCAAGCGATAAAACTGTTTAATCGCTGGAGGCTTTTGTCGCGCAAACCGTCGCATAGTCTGTTGTTGTCTTGCTGTGTGTACGAAAGTCTTCTAAGACAGCAGAGTCGCTACCAACAGACGTCTGAGGAAACATCCAGCGGAGAGTCGTCACTACGTAGTCCGTGGCAGACAGCTTCTGCCGTATCTTCATCTTGCTTGTTGTCGCGTGTGTACAATTGTCGCGAGCTCGAATTGATGCTTCTAAACGTATGCTGTTGTCTTCTCTGTTTGTCACTACAGACAAATGTATGCCGTGTGTAATAGCCTTTAGTGTAGAAGCAGAGTTTCTTCCAGCTGGATAGTTTCATTACATCTAATGTCAGTCTAATTAGGGGTAGACATGCAGGTTCCTGCTGTTGCTACAACAAGGTGATCTTCAAGCATTAAATGTTCCCTTTCTATGTACAGTACATATTTGTCATATTGCTGCTAGCCTGATTTGTGACTGGGTGGACAGAAGTCGCAGAACTGGAAGTCCTCTCGCTTCCAGCCAGACATACCAATTCTCAAGCAAAGTGTGCAAGTTTACACATGGCTGTCCCTGTGTTCAAACAAGAAGGGGCAATTACAGATTGTTAGCAGCCCTAAAGACATTTTAGAATTACCTTAACTATGTTTGATTTATGAAGCTGCTTGGCTTA
Source organism: Hyperolius riggenbachi (assembly GCF_040937935.1). NCBI lineage: Eukaryota > Metazoa > Chordata > Amphibia > Anura > Hyperoliidae > Hyperolius > Hyperolius riggenbachi. The sequence goes on along the minus strand of NC_090657.1, from coordinate 88,430,345 downwards.
AAGATAATCCCACGAGACAGGAGTCACAATGCGATATGGAGTAAAAAAACACCTTAAATACTTAAATGTTTGCCGATGTCTTTCTCCTTTCCCTGGATGTTTGGAGCGTACACATCCATTACACCTGATAGTCTTCCCAATGATTGTGATAATTATTCGACCTAGTGGTCCTGTTTTCCTATAGTTGGTTTAGATATTGCACCCACAGGATGACTTAGTTATCCACTACACGTTTAGGTAGCCTCACGTACAGACATCAAGACTTGGACTAGCTCCACACTATGTCAGGTTTGCAACAGCAGATTTAAAAAAGTAGTTCAAGAATGGACTTGTGTTCTGCTATCACAGTATGTTCAAAATGGACATGTGTGAACGGATCATATAGATAACTTAGGATCCATCCATGGTCCAATTTCGGTTCTTGAGTGAACCTAGCCATAGATGTCTTCATTAAATACCTCAAGGCAAAGAGTAACGTATATCTTTGAATATAAGTCAACCTCATGTTTAAGTCGATCCCAAGATATGACCCTCTCAAGCTGTAATTTATTGACTCAAGTATAAGTCTATCCAGCAAAATTAATGGCTGCACTTGAGGTCCATGAGGAGTTAACAGCTGCATTTGTGGACCAGGAGGGGTCAACATCTTCACTGCATAAAGTATTGCAGCCATTAACCCCTCCTGGCTTGGCTATGAGTCAGAAATGTAGGTCTGACTTGTGTACAAGTCAACCCCTGTACTTTTATTTAAAAAGTCAGACCTAAATTTCTAGACTTATACTCGAGTACATACAGTAATAATGATGTGAAAAAATCCACCAGTAAACTACACTTCACTGATTCAACAGAAGTACTGTAATCTGGTTTACTCCAATTGTTCGCATCTTCCTTTCTCTTTGCATAACTTTGGTGTAGGTCAAACAACTGCATCAAGGGGCAGAAGCTGTATGGGCCCAATTTAGACTCATGGGCCCATATGCAATTAACCTTTTCTCCTGAGTTTTCTCCTATGTAATATTTTCACAACTTTCATAAAATGGCTTTTAAACCACCAGGAAGCAAGAAAGTACTCAAAATAATTTTGATGGTACTTTTTCACCAACTTTTTGGTATTTTTTCAATTGTAAAATTCTGAAAAGTTAGTTTAAAGAGAAGATGAAAAATATCTCCTAGGAGATAAGTCAGGTGAAAAAGTTAATTGCATATGGGCCCTGATCTTTGATGAAGAGGGCTTGGAAGTCTTAAGTCATGTCAGCTATTTTTTATAAGTTTCCAGTAATCTCTACCACTCCAGGACAAACAGGAAGCAGGGGTCACTGATCAACAACATTGTCATGCCATGTAGAAAAGTATAGGAGCCATTGCCTTACAGTAAAGGTCTTCTACACCTGTTCTTTCTAACCATTTGTCTTCATATAAAGAATAACAAACTGGAATTTGACATCATTGGTAAGGCTCACTCATTCTTCTTTTGTTACAGCTGATACAAATCCTGCAATAAATCTGCAGTGTGCGTACGTCATGCTTTCATGGAAGCAGACATAGGGTTAACATCCTGTCTTTACATATTAGCTGCTCTGCCGAGGCAGGTAGCGGACACAGTTGAGAGATCAAATTACAACTTGTGATTAGTCACAGATGAGGGGGGGTTAGACAGGCTAAACTCTCTAAATAAATACAGAGTGTGTTTGTCTCTGTTTTCCTTCAGTCCTGTGCAAGAGTTCAGGTCCACTTTAACATGTTAACGTTGGAGACATAGCCAGCACCTGCTAGAGAGGTCTAAAGGAACACTGTATGTACACTATGTCCTACACCTGCTGATCATGAGTCATTTCAGCCTGAAGAATGTCCTGGACAGATGAGCAGGTGACTGAAATGAACAATGGTAGTGTGCACAAATCATGCACACAGCAACACTCTCCAGGTTCAGGTTGTAAATTAACTTTACAAAGAGCTGTGTTTATCAAATAACAAGGAAATAGGAAAAAAAGGGGAAAGAAAACATAAGAAGACACAACAATCATGACCCATACATAAATAGTAGTAAAGCAGTTCATCAGCAGTATATATGTCTCATACAACATATAACAGCACTGAAAGAGCAGCTCTGATGTGTAAAGGCAAGAAGCTAGGAGGGAAAAAAAAGTACAAAACAGTTCTTGATTGGCTGCTGTGTACTGCTTTGTTCGTACTGTTCTTGATTGCTGTCGTCACTTAGTACACTGCTGTTTCCCCTAATCACAGTGACCATGTCAGTGAGGCAAGAAGGAAGGTTATATCTCCTCAACAAGAACCCAGGCAGCACTGAAGTACCGCTATAGGTTCATACTGTACTAAACTAGAGAAAGAACATTTTTGATGAAGTTTGAAAGGAGTTTGTATTTAAAAAGGAAAAAAAAAGGCAAAGCATTTCCTTACCGGACTTTAACTAATGGGGAGATCACTATTTACAGTTTAATTACTCCCCCCCCCCCCCCCTCAATTGCCCCTGGAGAGCGATCGGTACAAGGCATAGAGCTGTGGTATGGATTAGATTGTGCGTGAATCTGAGGGACAAGTGAAGCGACAAAGCTGTCACTTTTGTTTACATCTAATTATCGCCCCGTAGCTCTGATCACAAGCCTTACCGCTGGGGCCACCTCTATCCCCCTGCAGGGAAAGGCGCTTGATTGTGCGCTCGTTCCCTGCAAATCTGGTGCATTGCGAGATGACGCAATCCTGCATTAGGGGGTCCTAGGGGAGCTAATCTGCGGCCACAATTCTGAGTTGGGCGGTCGCAGAGTGGTTAAATATATATGTCAGCCTCCATATCCCTCTCACCCAGGGCCGGGCCGAGGTATAGGCTGGAGAGGCTCCAGCCTCAGGGCGCAGTGTGGGAGGGGGCGCACAATTCATCCAGCTGTCATTCCTAATTGTGTTTGAAGCAGAAAGAAATAAGAAAAGGGGATACATGGCAGTGACTGCAAGCCAGATAACTAGATATTAAGGTGTTGGGGAGGTTGTGGGCCCTGAGGTGCCTCTTAGTCTAATAGCAATCAGTGTGTGACGGCTGGGGTGGGAGGGATGGAGGGGCGCACTTTGGTGTCTCAGCCTTGGGTGCTGGAGGACCGTGTCCCTGCTCTGCTCTCACCTCAGGTTCCCTTTAATTGTAATCTGTATTTGTTAGTGCTGTCTTTATATTAATGCTAATTAATACAACAACATATAATTGTCTTTGCAAACCTTACATAAACCCAGAGCTTATTCAGTACACTGGGAGAAATTCAACTCACAGAGCAGAAAAAACTAAGTTCAAACACATGGCACACAAGTATTCTTCTTGGTGAAATTTTTACATTATAAATACAAATGCCTTTTAAGCGACCAACAAACATTAAAATAAAATCATTTTCATAGTACTTTTTCATCTACTGTTTGGCACGTTTTCAATTGCAGAGTGCTGAAAAGGAATTTTAAACAAAAGATGAAAAATGATCTCCTAAGAGAAAACTTAGAAGAAGTGAATTGGAGCAGGCCCACTTTCTTTTACAGGAATGAGAACCCACTAGAACACAGGGGTTCTGTGGAGTCGTGTAATGAACATAGACAGACACTTACCTGGGGATTCTACCAGGCCTCTGTAGCTGTAATGTCTCACGCCGTCCTCCTCCGATCACTCCTTCCCCGCTGCCGATCAAGGTCTAAGTACGCGTGCGCGCTCCTGCTCGCACCTCCGGTAGCTTACTGCGCAGGCGCAGTACAAGAAAACCTCGTACTGTGTAGTAAGCTCCTGGAGATGGGAACGCTCATTATTTGTCTTGTTAGATGAATAATTGCCCAATTTGCCCAGTGCCGGTGGCAGGGAACGAGTGATTGGAGGAGTACGGCGCAGGACATTACAGCTAGAGGGGGCTGATAGAAGCCTCAGGTAAGTGTCTGTTTATGTTTATTATGGGACTCCACAGAACCCCTTTAAAGAGACAATGAAGCGAGAATAATTCTCGCTTCAGGGGCACGTGTGCCCCTGCTACAACGCCGCTATCCCGCGGCTAAATGGGGGTCCCTTCACCCCCAACCCCCCCCCGCGCAAAATCAACGACCAAATTGGTCGTAGATTTTGCTGCTCCTAGAAGCAGGGCTAACGGCTGCAGCCCTGCCTCCAGTCGCGTCTATCAGCGGCGCATCGCCGCCTCTCCCCCGCCCCTCTCAGTGAAGGAAGACTGAGAGTGGCGGGGGAGAGGCGGAGATACGCGCTGACAGACACGCGTGGAGCAGGGCTGCGGCGGTTAGCCCTGCCTCAATCCGGAAGAGATCCCCCGCTGCTCGGAGGGGATTTCGGGGGGTAAGGGACCCTCGTTTAGCCGCAGGATAGCGGCGGTTTAGCAGGTGCACACATGCTCCTGCTAACTATGAGCTCTGAAGCGAGATTTATTCTCGCTTCAGAGTCTCTTTAAATCAATAGCGACCTCGCTAAAAGCTCTGCCAATGTAAATAAATGCAACAAATTCCACAGTAGCGATTGCGATTAGCAAAATCGCATTCGCAAGACATGCAGCATTTTGGAAGCATTTCAATGTAAAGTAAATAACTATGTAAAGTATATAAGCGCTGGCAAACCGCTCATGAATCACTACACATAGCGATTTGTGTGTGATTTTAAATTACTGCAAACTGTAAAAAAATAATAATTTGAAACCAAATAATGTGGACCAATCAGAATTGAAATCACTAATTACAAATCATTAGCAAAATCGTTGGCAAAAAGCTTACACTTTTTTTAAATCGCTACCAAAATCGCCGGAAAATGCTCAAGAAATCACTTACAAAATGCTCATTAAAAATGCTAGCTGTTGCGATAGCGATTTGAGACTTGTAGTAGGTTCCAGGCCTAAGGGATGCTTTACCAACAACATTGTTAAAAGTATATTTTATTAAAAAATGCTGACTTAAAAATTGTACATTTTGTTTATGAAAAGCTTCATTAAAGCGGACCCAAACCAAACATTTTTTTTAATTAAAAATATTTAGTTGCACCACTCTGACACATACAAAGATAAATACACACTCCTTCAAGCCTATGAGCATTTCAGTGCATGCTTTTCACCCTTCTCTTTTCATAACTAGGATTATACTGGGGGCAGCCATTAGCAATTCCTCCATTGCCGGACACCACCTACTTCTCCAGTTTGCCGTATTTTGTCCCGGCAATTTGAAAGGAAGGGAGGGGTTCCTCCAATAAATGTAAAATATTTTATATTTGTCATCATGCAGCTGAAAAAAGGCTGCTATTTATTATTATAATTTAGAAAATAGATTTTATTTCTGAAATCTTATATTTTTAATTTGGGTCCACTTTAAACTGTAATGCCTTGTTGTTAAAAATGGAATAACGCATCAGCATTACGCAAGATATTCTGTAACTCACTGCTAATATACAGTATTTCATTTTAAACCTAGTTCTGATTTTCTAAAACTGCCATAAAGTTCAAATATGACCTTTTTGCAGCCCCAACGCGCCATGGCAACAGTACAACGCATGCAAAATAGCACTGATTTCCCATTTTCCCATGTGAGGAACTGGCTGCAACGAGCAGGAAGATGACAGTCCTCGTAAATCATAGAAAACAATTTCTATTAAATGTCTATTAGAGAAACCCGTGCCTGAGATAAAGTTTTTATCTCAAAAATGGAGATTTATTTAAAAACATTCGCTCTGTAAGTGCCCGATAAATTTAGCAGGTTAAATTGGCCTTGAAATGGTTGGATAGTGTTTTGGTTAAGGGCTCTGCCTCTGACACAAGAGACTCCCTAACACGGCTACTGCCTATTATAGAGCGTGCCCTAGTGGCTGCAGCTCTGGTGCTTTGAGTCCACCAGGGGAAAAGCGTGATATAAATGTTATTTGTCTTGTCAAGATATTGTGCTGACCTTTATAATAGGTAACTGAGGCTGATTTATCATAACAGTAGTAAAGTAAACTCTAAGAAAAGTGAATAATTTGCCCAGAGCAACCAAAAACACTTAAAAGGCACCTGAACTGGCAATAAATGTATAAATTACACATGCCAGCATGCGTAGTATGGGATACATATCTGTGCATAGTTTTGGATGGGGTCACCCCCTGATGACGGGGGAAGGCCGAAATCTGGTCGGGAAAGGGGAACGGGCAATCTCAATACCGATTGATGGTATTTCTGGTACCCATTGATGTGCACTTTACTGGGAGTGAGTGCAATATTGTAATGCAGATTTATGCAAAGGGGTCCAGTGTGCATGGGCTCGCAATGTGAGTTTGAGTTCCCATTTTATTTATGTGTTATAAAGTGAGCCTGAGTCTGGTCTTCATATTTATGATGGTGGTCACCTGTTTCTATTTGAGCACTGGGTGATTGCAGGCTATACAGAGGCTGGCACATAGACAGACAGCACTGAGGAACTTACATTGTTGTGCTAATTATTCGGGCTCTCAGGCAGTGAGTTGAGTGCCTGGTGCGGTAATAGTAGCCGTTTGGTTACTACGATCAAAACTATTAGAGGAGCCGATCGTCTATTGTGTAGATGATTGGTTATGAATAACGGTAGTTTGTGTGCCAGGGTTGGGTTAGCTCTACTCGTCCTGCCCTGAGCCCCTGCAGGTTCGTATGCAACTCTGATAAGGCACGTTAATTTTGATAAGGCGTGTTAACTTTGATAAAGCATGCTATTTGTCTTAGTAAATCAAGCCCATCGAGTTCAACCAGAAGATAAAGTACAACACCAGCCTGCACTCTGACATATCCCTGTTGATCCAGAGGAAGGCGAAAAACCCTTAGAAGGCATGGTCCAATTAGCCCCAGAAGGGAAAAAATGTCCTTCCCGACTATATATGGCAATCAGATAAAATCCCTAGATCAACACCACCGGTCATTACCTAGTAATTATAGTCATGGATGGTGGTGCAACTAAGGGGATCCCATCCAAACCAATGGACAGGTAAGTATAGGTACACCATACTTAACATGCTGGTGTGTGTAGTTGATAGATTAATTGTCAGTTCAGGTGCCCTTTAAACTGTTGAATGAAATAAAGATTCTGATAGGGTGATTCAAACAACTTCTCCAGTTTTGCTACTGTTTTCTTTGCACCTGATTTTATAAATGTGACAGTAACAGAAGACCCACGGGAAAATCAATCCAGAAGATATTCTAATTACAACAGAGCATTTTCACATTAGAACTTAACAAGCTAGACCAGGCATGGACAAACTTGGCCCTTCAGCTGTTGAGGAACTACAATGCATTGCAGGAGTCTGACAGCCACAGCCATGACTCATAAAGGCAAATGCATTGTAGGATTTGTAGTTCCTTAACAGCTGGAGGGCCAAGTTTGCCCATGTCTGAGCTAGACCCTATTCAAGCTCATGGTTACTCTTATGAGTTTCTTCAATGTTTTCTACAGCATACATAATGAGATGTGGTATACCTATAGACATGGATGGCAGGAGGGATTTGGGCCGAAGATCTGGTGCGCTCAGAACAGGCCCAGTCGCACCAAAGACATCATTGTCCAGCACAGGGCTGCCCTGGTAGAAGTTAGTTGGAGAGCCAATTCCTTTGTTCGGACTTGTAGAGACCAAATCTTAAAAAAAGAAATTAAACGCGTTCAATTGAAAAAATTAACTTTGACAGACTAGTATACTGATAAAAATTAGTATGCAGTAGATCTCCCTAAGACTGTTTCTTATATAGAATAGACTTTGTACAGTATCACTGGAAATACAGAAAGAAGAATTTAACCTGAATGACAAACAGGGGTGCTTGGATGCCCTTTTTCAAAATCTGAATTGACCCGGATCCGGATACCCAGATATCCGATCCGGATCGGATATCCGATTTCAAAAATTTCCAATCCGAATCGGATATCCGACCCTAGTATCCGGGATATCCGGATAGAAAAGCCGGAAGTGGCCTTTAAATTGCTTTAAAAACGTTTTTAGGGTATATGAGGCATGTAGCGTCATTATTTTGTAAAGGGGAACACTGATGATGTGGGAACTTAAAATCCCCCCCCCCCAAAAAAAAATGGCTGTCAATTAACATTAGGCCTAGGTTCCAGAGAGCGGTCGTGCAGCCCACAGTGTGTCCAAAGTTCAAGCGCACAACCTGGGACATGACAGTTTTCAGCCAAAACACCTCCAAAAAATTACACAGCAATTGTGTTTTGGGTTAAATAGAGGTGGCATCAGTGGCCTGTGGCACCTGGCCTGGCGGTGGGAGCTGCATAGGCAGCAGGAGCAGGGCAATGCAGCAGCAGCAGGTGTAATGTGTGCCAGGAGCATGCCGGACGTGGCACATGGCAATTGGCACGTGTCACTTGCCACGTGTCACTTGCCAAGTGACACGTGACACATGGAAAATGCCACGTGACACTTGGCAAGTGCCACGTGGCAAGTGCCACGTGCCAAGTGCCAAGTGACAGTCAGACAGCAGAGGAGAAGACACTAGTGCACACTAACTGTCACACTGGCACAAATGACATCAAGCTAATTAATGATTTAACAATAGTGTAGTTATAATGAAGGGGTTAATCACTGAACAGCTTTCGGTTTATCACTGTGTACAGCCCTTGCTAGGCCAGCAGCACTGGAGCACACACTCTGTCATACAATTACATCAATCAAGATAATTAACGATTTAACAATAGTCTAGTGATAGTAGTGAAGGGGTTAATCACTGAACAGCTTATCACTGTGTACAGCCCTTGCTAGGCCCAGCAGCACTGGAGCACACACTCTGACTGTCACACTATGACATCAATCAAGCTAATTAACGACTTAACAATAGTGTAGTGATAGTAGTGAAGTGGTTAATCACTGAACAGCTTTAGGTTTATAACTGTGTACAGTCCTTGTTAGGCCACCAGCACTGGAGCATGTCTCTCAGTGAGCATTCAGCAAGCTAAGATGATATGTCTCATCATGGCAGCCCTCCTTATTATACAGGGGGGCTGGCCAGTGTTCCTTTCTATGATTGGGTGCCAGTATTTAGGCTGGGCGCGCTCTGATTGGCTCAATGAGGTCAGGTGGGGCTGGCCAGGATTCCCCTCTGTGATTGTCTTCTAGGGCTTCTGCTGGTAGCCCTCTGATTGGCTCCAGGACGTCATCTCCTTAGTTACAGTATTTCGGATCTGCAGATATCCGGGTTATGCGCCCAAATATCCGCAGATAGCTATCCGGATTTTTTTTTTAAATCTGTAATCCGAATCAGATAGCGGAAAAAAGTTCGGATATCCGGGTTACACGGATATCTGGAATCCGGATGAGCACCACTGATGACAGATAGTGAAGGATTCTACCACTCAAACCTCAGGATTCTAGTAACTGAACCCTGCTTCAATTGCCACTGACAGGTGAGGACTTTGTAACCGTCTTCATTCAAAGGAAAGCCAACACAATGCAAATAACAATTTGGGTAAAGAGGTGCCCCAGTGTAAATAAACTTGGATTAAAAACAAGATAAAATGAAAAAAAATGAGGTGGCTTACCTCAATGACGAGATCATTGTATAGACATAGAAATATTTATTTAGCACAGGCAACGCATTGCACAGAGGTTCCCTTGCTGATCAGCTATTTGCAATTGGCACTGTTATTGGCCTGAGGAAGTGGGTTTAGACCCGTGAAACGCATTGCCTGTGCTAAATAAATAATTCTTTGTCTATACAAAGATTTTGTCATTAAGGTAAGCCAACTCATTTTTTTCGATGTTATCTTGTTTTTAATCACATTTTATTTACACTGGAGTACCTCTTTATCTAAATTGTGCGTTACGTACCCCCCAACATACCCTGTTGGAGGGGTCTAGACAGACCACACATGGTTTAAACCATAGCGATAATCTGTCACTTTTACCAAGGAGAGCGACCACACCCAGGTCCGGCGGAACCACCCCGAGTGGAGTCGGGGTTGTTGTCTCCACCTGCTTCCTGTAGTTGGTTGCCCCCTGCAACCCGGCTTTGTGAGTAGTACAATTACCTTACATGTTGATACCCCGTATATGAAAACATATTGCGCTATTTGGCTCCCGTTTTTTTGTCACCTGTGTCTTTTTCTCTAGGGTGCTGAGACACAGCTACTACTCTACATAATCACAATGCAAAAATCATGTTGGCTTTTTTCTGAAACAAAACGAAACATTGGTTTTTGATGAGTGAATAAAGCTTTGAAGAACATTTTGGAGAGTCCACCGTTATCTGCTTTACATTAAAGACAGAGGCCCTTATTCAGTTCGTTCCTTTCTGTTAAGTTTTCTCCTGGGAGACATTTTTTCATCATCAGTTTAAAATAGCTTTCCAGTACTTGGGAACTGAAAAAGTAACAAAAAGTAGGTAAAAAAGTGCTGTCAACATTATTCTGAGTAGTTTTTGCTTGGTGGTGGCTTAAAGGGTATTTTCATTAATTAGGTTTGAAAATATCAGCTGGGAGAAAACTGAAGAGAAAAAGTGAATTGCATATGGGCCAGAGTCCGTTACAGACACAGGTCAATCTAGAAGTGGAGACAAAATCAATAATGCAATGCATCACAATGACTGATTAACACGACATTTGAAACTACTCCAAGATGCTACTACCCTTTCCGTTTCATTATAAAAATCCAAAGTGTTTTTTACCAACCCTCTGCTAATAAAGAAATTGAGTCTTTAAAGAGGAACTCCAGTGAAAATAATGTAGTAAAAAAAAGTGCTTCATTTTTTACCATAATTATGTATAAATGATTTAGTCAGTGTTTGCTCATTGTAAAATCTTTCCTTTCCACGATTTACATTCTGACATTTATTACATGGTGACATTTTTACTGTGGGCAGGTTATGTAGCTGCTCCTAGCTGTTTTGGCTGTTAGAGACAGCTGTAAACAGCTAATTCCTGTCTGTGAACATTGTTACATTGTGGCAGTTTGCCCAGAGTACCGCGGTACCCAGAGCTTCTTGTGGGAGGGGTTTCAGCACAAAATCAGTCATACAGCGCCCCTGATGGTCTGTTTGTGAAAATCATTATATTTCTCATGTAAAAGGGGGTATCAGCTACTGATTGGGATAAAGTTCAATTCTAGGTTGGAGTTTCTCTTTAAGACAAACTTCTTACGGGATGACAAGATTTGATTAAAATTTGATTCTTTCCTTACCACTAAGAGATGAGGAGGAGAAGGAACGAGACAATTCCTGAAGCTGAAGATCAGCCTGTTGAAAAAAGCATTTGTGAATACAAATTTGGTTTCATTACAGTTTATCATAATTTTAATAATACAGAAGGCCATTCCCAGGCAAAATAAAAAAAGTACTGCCGGGACCCAGACTCCTATATGAATCAACAGAAAAACAGGCCTCTTCTACACATATTTATTTTATTTTTCTGTGTCTTGGATTTCTACAGACTTGAGATTTGTGCTACACACCTGCAAATTAGTTGGAAGAGAGGACATGCTGGCACTGGTAGACAAACCATCTCCATCCTCTTCTCTGTCTCCACTGGCCTCTTTCTTCAACAGAGTCTCCACTCGGTGGATGATGTCTTTTATCCTATTGGTGAAGCTCTCTCTTTCTGACTGCATAATGAACTCATTGTTCACCTGAAGGAAAAAAAATAGCATTTCAATATTAGCAAGTGCCATGTTCCATTAAATTACAAATAAAAAATGAATACACAAGTCTTACTTTTACTAGTTCCCCAGCGTTGCACACTTAAAACTCACCCAAAGTTCTGTTAAAGTGGACCTGAACTCTTGCACAGGACACAAGAAAAACATAACAGAAATGCACCCTGTATGTATTTAAAGAGTTTAGCCTGTGTAATTCCCCCTCATTTGTGCCGAATCACTAGTTGTAATTTGATCTCCCTCCCCTGTGGCACATGCCAGTCTATGGCAGATAAGCCCATTTGAAAGCACAGGCTTTAAACAATATGTCTGCTTCCATGAATCAGGAAGTATAAACTGTGCAGATTTATTTTAGGATTTGTCAGCTGTAACAAAGACATGCTTTTTGTTTTAAGGTTATTATGCTGTTGTGTATCTTTTAGAGCAGAGAAGAAGTTCTGAGTTCAGGTCCACTTTAAGTGTGATTCAGGCTAGAAGCTCTTCCATAGTTCCAAGCAGTAACCCCCGATTTCTTTCTCTCGACTAATGCTATGTTCAGGCACAAGGTGAAAAACCAACCAATATCACAGCCTCCCACCAGGCCTGATCTCGTGATCCCTCACATGACAATATTTTCAACAGGAAGTGGACAACAATAACTCCCAATACAGTACAAGGATTTTTTTTTCAACTAAAATGCAATAACATTTATTAACCTCCCTGGCGGTATGATTCTTCCCTGATTTTAGGGTCTAAAAGTGGTAAAAAAATTTCAATAGCTTCTAGACTCTAAAAGCAAGAAAAAAATTATACAATCAGAGAGCCTGCAGTAGCCCCTGCACTTATTTACCTCCCTAGGATCCAGCACTGCAGGTCTCCCTCCATACTCCGAGTGGCGCTGTAACCCTTTAGTGAGATCACCGGCTTTCGCCATGATGACAGACAGCGATCTCACCAGGGGGATGCAGGGTCCCCGAGGACAGGAAGGAGAATAGCTGTCGGCATCTGGATCCCGGGGAAGGTACGTTGAAACGCCCGCTGCACCCTATGCTCTGCAATCACCTTCTGGCAGCTACCATGAGTCAGGCTCGGGGTTACCGCTCTGAGTTGTGGATTTTCAACCCCGAGCCTGACTCGGGTTACCGCTAAGGAAGTTAAAATGCATTCACAGACAAAAAGCAAAGAAAAAAGGCTTATCTTGTAGGTCTCTATACAAGAAGGTAAATGCTTGGAATCTGCTCAGCCAAGGATTTCACCTCACATATTTACAAAATATCCATAAAACCTGTTGAGGCTGTGTTCCCATTACAGCAGAAAACTGACATCTTGTGTCCATTTTACTGCAATGGAAATCTGACAGTGAACGGACAGTGAATAGACCCAAGCTGCATTGGTTCCATTGGATTCGTTGAGGTAAGCGGACCTTACTCTTGTGCTGTCTGCGATTTTTCCACAAGAGCATATAGCTTATGATTGAAACACATCCACCCCGGGCAACCAGAACATCGGAATGGACACTACAATGTCCACTCCCACTGGCCATTCATAGTCTGGCTCAAATGGGAACCTAGCCTGAGGCTTCTAATTTACATATCTAAATGTATCTAGTCTAAACTGACTGAAGGCTGTTATACAATATTAGATTGTCTTTAAAAAGCTTTGATCAGTTTTATGAATATCCGGTGAATCTACGGCTAAGTGGAGTGTTGGCATTTACATTCTATATCATCTGCTTATAAGGAAAGACTTATAAGACTTTATTTGTGTGTGACTGCATATTAAAGGACAACCGAGGTGACATGTGACATGATGAGATAGACGTGTCTGTATAGTGCCAAGCACACTAATAACTAGGCTTTTTCTTTCTCTGCCTGAAAGAGTTAAACATCAGGTATGTAAGTGACAGTTTCTATCCGGGTCAGGACCGGGTCGGACTATAGCATAACCCTCACTGATAAGTAATTACAGTGGGATACCTAAAAAAGTCATTTTTTTAGGAGAAGGAGGATAGATACGATTGTTTTTCCTATCAGTTTATTTTCACCTCAAATGTCCTTTAATACATTTTTATAAGTTTTCTCAAATAGACACTTCTCTATCGGGACTGATTGTTTTCTTCTTCCTGTTTAGAATATTTTCCTTGTAGCAATGGTCACATGAAGGTTGACATGGTTGGTTGTAATTGTGAGGCTGAGGCGTTGACTAGTTTTCCAGCTTGTGAACAGAGTGTGGAAGCAAAAAAAAGAAATCCTGGGTTTTTGTGAAGCACCATGGAAAAACATCAAGTCTGCTTTCTGTAGTTGTGCACTGGGTGAGACTCAGATTCTAGTAAAAGCAAGTTTTAAATCAGGATGATACCATTTATTGGCTAACTACAAATGAATAAGAATAAACAAGCTTTCGGCCTTGCAGCCTTCGTCAGGTTTACATCCTGTTAGTTTGCAAGCTGGTGGTACAGACAGCTTATATACATGCAACATCAAAAGGGAAAACAGATATTTTTTTCAAGCATAAATACGTCATTAAGATGCCTTAATACAAACAGACCATCTAAATGGGGTAAGATAAGGATCCTTGTTTACTCCATTGCTCACAGACCTGGTATTTAGGATTGACCCAGAGGTATCGTAAATTCTTAGTTCACAAGTTCAGCTAGAGTGGCTGAGACAGTTCATATATCATCAATCTCATACCAATATAGAAAGTTGTTGTCCTTATTCAAACCCTTCTGCACAGCTTTGAACCAATTTATAAATTTTGTTTCTGCTATTAATCGGTCATTTGACGTTTTGAAGCCGCCCTTCAGGGCAGTGATACGTTTGCGCAGTGTTTGTCCAGTTTCTCCCACGTACATAACATTGGGGCATTTAGCACACATGATCAGATATACCAGATTGGTGGACCCACAGGAAAATTTACCTTGTACTCTGTACTCCTGTTGTGAACCTGGTATCGTTACCCTGTCAGTGGAGTAAATGTGTCTGCAGGTCCCACATATTTTTTGTCGGCAGGGTGATGTTCCGTTTTGTTGAGGCCTATTCAAAGAGCTCCTGACAATCATCTGTTTTAGATTGTGTGGTTGCCGATATGACAAGAGTGGAGGTTTAGGGAATATCGTTCTCAGTCTGTGATCCTTGTGTAAAATGGGATGAAGTTCCTTAGCAATCCTCCTTAAGATTTCCAGGTGTGGGTTGTAGGTGACAACCAAAGGGACACGTTCATCTTTCTGGTTTTGCTTATATTTCAGGAGTTCAGTCCTGGGGATGTTGCTGGCTTTCCTGATTTGGGCCTCAGCCATGGGAGGACTGTAACCTTGTTTAATGAAAGTGTTCTTAAGGTGATCCAGGTGCTTGTCTCTGTCCATCCTGTCAGAACAAATCCGGTTGTACCTTATAGCTTGGCTGTAAATTATAGAGTTCTTAATGTGCTTGGGATGAAAACTGTCATATCTTAGGTATGTGGGACGGTCTGTAGGTTTGCGATACACAGAGGTTTGTATGTTGTTACCCCTGATGTATATGGTGGTGTCCAGAAAGTTAATCTCTGTGTGAGAGTAGGTAAGTTTCAATTTGATTGTAGGATGGAAGGCATTGAAGTTCCTGTGGAACTGGAGAAGATCATCCACCCTTGCGGACCAGATGATTAAAATATCATCAATGAAGCGGAAGTAGGCCAAGGGTTTATGCCACATGCATTGAGGTATTCCTCTTCGATTTTGGCCATGAATAGATTTGCATACTGTGGAGCGAATCGCGAACCCATTGCCACGCCCATCTGCTGTCACATGGCTCCTAAATAGAGGTCCTGTCCAAAAGTGAAATAATTATGAGTGAGAATGAATTTGATCAGTCCAGTAATAGGCTTTACAGGTATGCCCTGACTCTGAAGATATTTACGGCAGGCCGCAATACCATCATCATGGGGAATGTTCGTGTATAGGGACTCCACGTCCATCGTGGCCAGTATGGTTCCCTCAGGTAATGGGCCGATGGCTGTCAGTTTGTTCAGGAGGTGGGTGGTATCATGTAAGTAGCTGGGTCTTTTACAGACAAGAGGTTTCAAGATGTTTTCCAGGCACCCTGAGATGTTCTCTGTAAGAGTTCCGCTCCCTGAGATTATGGGCCTGCCTGGGTTTCCCTCTTTGTGGATCTTGGGAAGCATGTAAAAGCAGGCTGTTCTAGGCTCTTCAGGGATAAGGGTCCTTACATGTAGTCTGATGTTTGCAGGCAATCTGTTAACCATCCTATTAAGTGCCATCCTGTAGCCTTTTGTGGGGTCCCCCTGTAATTTGGCATAGTGAGCGGTGTTGGATAATTGTCTTTGTGCCTCCTGGATGTAGTCACTGGTGTTCATTATGACTATGGCACCACCTTTATCCGCTGGTTTAATAATAATGTCCTTATTCTCCCTAAGGGATCTGATGGCCTGTTGCTCCTGTGGTGTTACGTTCTGGGCCAGTGTCTTTCTTTTACTCAGGATCCTGTCAGAGATTCTGCGTCTGAATTTGTTGATGTATTTATCCAGGGCCGGGTTTTTTCCTTCTTCGGGGGTCCATCTTTTTTTCTTTTTTTTCTTTTTAGATCTGGTGCGTTTTGGTCCATTATCCATTGTATCACAGGCTTCCTTATCATGGTAGTGTTCCTTGAGTCGCAGCTTTCTGAAAAATTCCTCCATATCTCCACAGAGTGCAATCCTGTCTATGGGTCTCGCAGGGCAGAATGACAGGCCTTTGGAGAGTACTGACATTTCAGCTTCAGTAGCCCGATAAGAGGAAAGATTCATTACACCTGTGGGTTGCTCTTTTTCTGCTGCTTGTGCATCCAGGCGTCCACTCTTAATTCTAAGTCTCTGAAGTTTTTTCTTTGTTGTTAATTAGGAATCTGTTGTTAATTAGTGGCCTGGCACTTCTGCGTCCCACGCGGGCGTGCTGACGTCATCGGACGTCCGCCGGGCTGTACTGCGCAGGCGCAGAAATACCGATGACGTCAGCACGCCGGGTGGGACGCAGAAGTGCCAGGCCTTGGAGCGCAGCAGAGCCCGACCTGGCAGCCGGCCTGGCCAGGTCGGGTCGGCCACCAGAGACCACGGGAGCCTGCAGAGCGGCGGCGAGGGCACCTCCTGCCTGCCACGGGCTGGAGGAAGCCCCAGGTAAGTGGATATTGATTTTTATTTTTTACCTCCCTCCCTGAACCTTCCCTTTAATGACATAATTATTGAGATTAAAGGGAATCTAAAGTGAAAATAAACGTATGATATAATTAATTGTATGTGTAGTACAGCTAAGAAATATAACATTACTAGCACAGATATGAGTTTTAATATTGTTTCCAGTACAGGAAGAGTTAAGAAATTTCACTGTTATCTATGTAGGTAGAAAAAAATGTCACTGTTATCTATGCAAAAGAGCTTCTCTGAGCTCTCCCCTGGTCGGCGACAGTGCTATTTTCTGAAGACACTTATACATCAAAGAAACAGTGAAAGACAACTTCAGATAAGATTTTACTGCAGAGAAGTTCAAAGGGTCATTAGCTCTGCTCTGCTCATTGTTTTACTACTTAAGCCTTTTGGGTGTAGCTGCTAAGTCCAAAAGGCTGCTCCTGCTGTCGCTCGCCACAGTTCCCATTCATTGATCTAAGTCCCCGTTAGAACGATCGCTGGCTTCTAAGAAAAGCCGCAATCGTTCTAAGTTACATGTCCCCTCTTCACTTCCTATAAACATACATAGTACACTTACAGGACGTCTAAAAAAAAAATGAATGAGGCCATCTTGTGACCAAATAGTAAAATTACACCTACATACATTTTTTTTTAATAAACATAATCACCCTTACATTTATAATTAAACTAATTACTTCCAACACTCTCCTAAAAACACCCCAATAAATAAAACTTTTCATAAAAAATTGCAATAAAAAAAAATAGTTACCTCAGGATCTGAACCTTTTTAATCTGCATGTCAAGAGGGTATATTACTATTATTTTTTTTAATTATGAGCTTGTAAATAGTGATGGACGCAAAACTGCACCTTTAATTCCAAATAAAATATTGGCGCCATACATTGTGATAGGGAAATAATTTAAATGGTGTAATAACCGGAACAAATGAGCAAATAAAATATGTTCGTTTTAATTATGGTAGCATGTATTATTTTAAAACTATAATGGCCGAAAACTGAGAGATAATTATTTATTTCAATTTTTTCTTAATATTCCCGTTAAAATGCATTAAGTATAAAATAATTCTTAGCAAAATATAACACCCAAAGAAAGCCTAAATGGTGGCGGAAAAAAACAAGATATAGATCACTTTGTTGTGATAAGTAGTGATAGCGTTATTGGTGAATGAATGGGAGGTGCAAGCTGCTCAGATGCATAAGGTGGAAAAACACTGAAGGCTGAAATGGTTAAAATGCAGAGTGTAATGTGTTAACTGCAAAAATTAGAGAATTATGCAATGTTATATAAAAAAAAAAAGCTATATAACTGAAAATAAAAATTTGAGACTCTTTTCTTGGCTACTAATGTTCTATTAATTATCTGTGCTACACATACAATTTATTATATATATTTTTTTTGCTTCAGTGTCACTTTAAGGCCTCATTCACACTAGTCAGTGACTTGAAATGCATGAAAATGCATAAACAAGGGCTCGTTTCCACTAGAGCGAATCCGCATGCGTTGTCTGCATGCGGATTCGCACAGCCAATACAAGTGGATGGCCCTGTTTCCACTTGTCAGTTTTTTCCAGCGTTTTTCCGTGCAGGATCTTTCTGCACGGTAGAGCCTGCAGAATTCGTCTGCGTGAGGAATGCAGGCGATTCGCAGGCTATGTATTTGATAGGGAAAACGCACATGCGTTTTTTGCCGCGATATCGCGTGCGAATTCGCATGAAAACGAATGTAAATTGAACCAGGCAGTGACATGGTTAAATTCGCATATACCCTGCCTATGCGAAATCGCATGCGAAATCGCGGCAAAAACGCACGCGGAATCGCATCCGCATACGATTTCGTCAGCGGTAGAATCCCAGCGATTCGCACCGCACTAGTGGAAACGAGCCCTAAAACAAACTTGTGAATGAGTTTGTGAGTTGCTGTGCATTTCCATGGGTTAACTCCTGACAAATTGAAATGCACTGCACAGCAACTCACTGTTGCAGTGTGAATGATCAAATGAAAGTCTATGGACTTTCATTTTCCGATATGAAAAGACAGACTGATGACTGGCACCAAATGCGGCAGTGATGGATATCAGGTCACACTGGGCTTACCTGCAACGTGCTCCCATGCAATGCAGTTCCAATTCAATCAAAAGAGAAGGGAGAAGGGCACTGTTGCATAAATACCCTTTATTGTGACCGGGTCATCAGAGGCTCTGATGAAGCAAGGTTAATCCTTGCGAAACAGCTGTCAGACAACTTTCCTCCCCCCACTGCTGTAACCTGTGTGTCGACCCGGTCACAATAAAGGGTATTTATGCAACAGTGCCCTTCTCCCTTCTCTTTTGATTGAATTGGACTTTCATTTTCCCTTGTAAAAAGCACACTATGTGCAGTGCGTCAAAACTCCCTGCAACTCACATAATGTGAATGAGCCCTAAGACTTGTGTTTATACAATATAGATACCAATTAAGATGGCTTTTAATCACATCTCATTGAAGAGGAGAAAAAACACAGGGACAATGGGAGCCCAATCTGGTGCAGTATCGATGTGTGAATGAGATGTATCAGACAGTAGACAAGTGAAGTAACACACACAAGTGTGGCTAATCAGGCAATCACTTAGTAATACATGTGAGGAGGGACCGTCCCCACTCAGCCTTGGAATTTTCACAATGGTCACAAATCTCCCAAAAATTATTTTAGATGCAAGACTTAAATTTGAGACCCCATAGGAGTATAAATTATGAAAATAAAAAAACTCGAGAGGCACCCAAAAAAGTATATAATGATTAGAAACAAAATGAACTAAATTTAAAAAGAGGTAAGAAAAGGCTTACTTTAAATGATTCAATGAACATAAGCTTCAGACTTTTATTCTGCACAAAATATGACAACAGGTTGTGCGGTCTATAGCCACTTCCTCTGGTCAATAAACAGTGCAAGATTCATAGAATTAGAGCTCTGAGTGCCTGTCTGATTGGATAGTTTGGACACAGTGTGTTGGTTTATAGTGGCAGTGGATGTAGCATGTTGCTATATTAAATTAACGTTATGCTACTGACCATGGAATGACCTACATTTTATTCACACAGAAATGTTATTAAGAAGTACAATTCACAACTCACCATAACTGCTGCAATGTCCTCTGGGTTGTCTCCATCCAAGTCAAACTTAAATGTAACCATCTTGCCATTGTAGGTCTGCAGCTGACACTCTACAACTCGATCACTCTTGTCGGAGATCTACACAAAAGGGAGTGTTACACATGTATCACAATAACATGACAAAATATTATTATTATGATTATTATTATTTTTTATTTATATAGCGGCAACATATTCCGCAGCGCCAACATATTCCGCAGCAACACATTAAGGTGGAACTAAATGTAGAACTTCCTCTCTGCTCTTAAAGATAAGCCACGGCATGATAACCTTTATGGAAAAGAAAATCCTCATAATCCTAGGTTTCGCAACTGCAGATGGCACTAAAAGGGTTAAGCATCAGTGTTTACTATATGGAAAGCTCCCTTGGCAGAGATCTCTTGCAGTGTATTCATATTTATATGTGCTAAACAAACAGAACATAGAGAAGTGGATTTCTTTCAGCATCTACTTTATATACTGGACTATAAGTCTAGAAATTTAGGTCTAACTCACTAAATAAAAGTATAGGGGCCGACTTATACTTGAGTCAGACCTAAATTTCTGACTCAACCTTTGCAGAGCGAGCCATCACGTCCAGCATGCTTTATAATACCCCTCCCACCGTTACTTTTTGCTTGGAAAAGCACTACTTTCTACATCTTGTATAGAATCCATTGCTTGTGAGACACTGACAATTTTATCAACCAATGGCTTCAAAACTAAGCACACTGAGTAATGTATGTACTATTAGTGGCATTCCCATTTGCACCAATTTACCCTCTGGTAAGTGACACTTTTTAATAAAAGGAATTGCCAAGAAAACAAGGAAAGGGCAAGAGAAAGATACTGGGCTGCAGTGCTTACTAAGGAGGGGGAGTGGATAATTGCTGAACTTAAGGGCCAGGAGGACTTAAGGGCTGTAATATTTTATACTTTATGCAGTGCAGTCATTAACCTCTCCAGGCCCCCAAGTGCAGCACTTAACTTTGCTGTGTAGACTTATACTTGAGTCAATCAAAAATTCCAGCTTAAGAGGGCCAAATATTGAAGTCGACTTATACACAGGGTCGACTTATATTTGAGGATATAAAGACTTTTCATTGTGTGCTGTGCAAGAGTTCGGGTCCTCTTTAACTTTTTTTTTTTTTAGAGTAATTCAGATTTCACCCCATTACTTTTAGTACAGAAATAAACAGGATTCAAGAAAATATGCCCCACTCATTTGCTGTTACAAAATTAGCACCTTTAATATTTGTGTAAATAAATAATAAAAACTTTTGTTGCTTTGCAAAGTACAGGAAATGGGGTAAAAATGTGTTCTGTTATATTTTGTTATCTGTGTCCCACACACTGGAAAGAATGCCATCACTTCCTGTGGAGTCGCCAGCAACATCAAATAAAACATGTCTCTGGGGCAATGTAAATAATAATAAATAATTATTGTTAGTAGTAATAATAATAATAATAATGTTGTATTAATGTAGACAATAAACTATGTTGTTGATAATGATGATAGTAATAATAATTATTATTAGCAATAATAATAACAATAATAATGATAAGTAAATTATTATGTTAAACTTTTTAGCATGGTTAGGACCAGGCTGCATGCAGGGACGGATTTCTTTAAAAAGGCCATAAAGGCCTTGGCCTTGAGTAGTTGTTGTCCTAGTAGCACTGGTTTCCTCTAGGCACTCTGGTTTCCTCCCACATACCATAAATGTAAAGAAAGCTTGACTTGACATCCCCCAAAACTAGAGGTGGGACAAATCTACAATTTCTTTGAATACAAATCCATATTTAAAAAGGTTCTCAATTATCTTGACCCTTTCAAATCTCAAATCTCACGAATCCTGTATAAAAGAATTGTGTGATCTGTGGTATATTAACCCCTAGTCTGCGGTGGCCAGGAATAGGTGCCCCCAGTATAGGTAGCCAGGTATAGTTTCCCCCAGTATAGGTAGCCAGGCACAGGTAGCCAGGTATCATTGCCCCCCCTCCCCCATATAGGTAACTAGGTAAAGGTGCTTTCATTAAAGGTAGCTAGGTATAGGTGCCCCCAGTTTATCTAGCCAAGTATAGTTGCCCCTTGTACAGATAGCTAGGCATAGGTGGCTAAGTAAAGGTGTCTTTAGTATAGGTAGCTAGGTATAGGTGCCTTCAGTATAGGTAGCTAGCTATAGGTGCCTTCAGTATACGTAGCTAGCTATAGGTGCCTTCAGTATAGGTAGCTAGCTATAAGTACCTTCCGTCTAGGTAGCTTGGTATAGGTGCCTTCAGTATAGGTAGCCAGGTATAGGTGCCTTCAGTATAGGTAGCTAGGCATCGGTGCCTTTAGTATAGGTAGCTAGGTATAGGTGCCTTTAGTATAGGTAGTTAGGTATAGGTGCCTTCAGTACAGGTAGCTAGGTATAGGTGCCTTTGGTACAGGTAGCTAGGTATAGGTGCCTTCAGTATAGGTAGGTATAGGTGCCTTCAGTATAGGTAGGTATAGGTGCCTTCGGTATAGGTAGCTAGCTATAGGTGCCTTCAGTATAGGTAGCTAGCTATAATTACCTTCAGTCTAGGTAGCTTGGTATAGGTGCCTTCAGTATCGGTAGCCAGGTATAGGTGCCTTCAGTATAGGTAGCTAGGCATCGGTGCCTTTAGTATAGGTAGCTAGGTATAGGTGCCTTTAGTATAGGTAGTTAGGTATAGGTGCCTTCAGTACAGGTAGCTAGGTATAGGTGCCTTTGGTACAGGTAGCTAGGTATAGGTGCCTTCAGTATAGGTAGGTATAGGTGCCTTCAGTATAGGTAGGTATAGGTGCCTTCGGTATAGGTAGCTAGATATAGGTGCCTTCAGTATAGGTAGCTAGGTACAGATGCCAGTATAGTTAGCTAGGGAAGGTGCCTCCTCCTGCACCTCCTCCAATTGAACCCCTCCCTCCCCCTCACAAGCAGAGAATTATCTATTACATGCGTTCCAGCGGGGAGCGCACGTGCAGACCTCTCTCACCTTCCTGGTTGCTGTGACCAGCTTCTGCTGATGACGCGTTAGCGTGACGCATCATCAGCAAAAAACGAGCAGGAAGAAGAGAGAGATCTGCGCTACCCGCAGGCACACATGCACTAGGTAAGCTGCTGCTTGCGTGGAGGGCGAGCGGAGGAGGCGTGGGGGGTAGTGGAGGATGACGGGGGAGCGGAAGATGCGCGAGGATGCAGCATCGAGATTCGTCGGATTCCATTTGTGCAAAATAGCATTGAGATTCGAATCCAAGAATCTCAAATATTTTACAACATTCGAGGGATTCATGGATTCATCAACCTAAAACTGTCCATGAACAGTAAAAATGTCCGTGCTATATAAATGCATCGTGACAATCTGACTTGTGTGAGTTTTTCATTCTAGTGTAACAAGTTCCCTCAGCTCTAGTGACAGGAAGTGGTTGGAGCTCCATTTTAGCATGCTTTGCAGGATGATATGCTGTGGCGCTCAATATTACTATCCAACAATCTAATTTAGATAAATTGATTTGTAGAATAATTTATTTTCCTAATTCTCGTCTCTTTTGAAAGCCAAGTTATGGCATGCTGAGAACAGTTTTAACAGTAAAAAAACGTATACACCTTGATAGGTAATTTGATGGGTAATTTGATGTGCAAAGCACAATCTGACTATGTAAGATTGTTTGCCGGCAGATTTTTGCTCAGCATGCCTGTTCTTCCCTATGGAGAAATGAAAGGAGAAGGGAAAGCAGCAGTTTTTCTTTTCTTTTCTTTTTTTTTGCAGTGCAATAGCTTGGGGGAAACAATACAGAAGATATAAATCAATCTCAAGCAATCTCAAAGTCAAAAACCAAGAGCAACTTCTAGTGTAGCCAATAAGTCACAGTTGGCAGAATAATCATATGCCAAGATGGGTACTTACTAACGTAGGTCCCTTGAAAGGCAAGCAAACATGAGGCAAGTAGGGAAAAGCAACCCCCTCCCCACTCAGATGGCAAAACTACCACATTATCTGTTGTACTCCAAAATAAGGTCTGTACCCACCTTGCGATTTTTCCCAAGCCCAGCGATTTTTTGAGCAATGAGTGGTCATTTTTGCCATCTCACGACATGGGTACAGGTGTGCAATCACGCAAACGTGATGCAAAACTCTGTCCCCTCACTCTGCTAAACAGACACATTGCCTAGGCAACAGCTGAGTCACTTTAGAAGAAAGGAGGGGAGGGCAGAGTGAAGACACAGGCACAGAGAGATTCTTGCCTTTGCCGATGAACCAGAGATAAGCCAGCTAGTGAAAATTAATTTACACACTGGGAATACTTGGGAATGCTTTCAAATGTTCTTTTATGTAACTGAAAGTAGTTACTGAAATATTCGTTTTGGGAGTATAATAACACTTTAAGCTACTGTACCCAGGACAATCCATTTTCATATTAAAGTTAAAAAGCTCCACAGACTCAGGAACAGGAAGTGTGTGGGGGGGGGGGAATTATCTCATAAAAATTCAAATGATAACAAATCCCCAAATGTTTGTCACCCTTATCCACACTGTTAAAAATTATTTTTTTAAGAATTTGGAGAACTAAGATTTCAAAGACCAAAATAGGGGCTTGAAAAGGAAAAAGGGATGGACTTCCAGTTGACCCTTATAGCAGTAGTAGTGTTTCTACTGGGTGTAGCTCTGACAGCAAAAAATGGATTAAAAACTGCAATGATTTTGTATGAGCCAGTTCACATTGATCTGTTCTGTTTTTGTCCACTGGGGGAAAATCTTTCCGCACACTTTTTTTCTGGCCAGTAGACTGGATTCGTTAAAGTATACCTGAAGGGAAAAAAGCTCACTTTTGGTATTTACCTTGGGAGAGGTAAGTCTCTGGATACTCCAGATGCTCCCCCATCACCCTATTCCTCACCATTCCAGCACTGAGACCCCCACAGGCCCATCATCAATGGCTTGTTGACTGAGCTCACCTGCACACAAGCATGTAGCCAAGTGGGCTTGACTTCTTTTGCCAAGTGGAGGCTCCATGGTACTGCGCAGACCCAAGCCATCTGCACCTGCGCAGTGTAGGCGAGCGCCATCGAACTTCTGGAGTCCCAGCGCTGGAACAGAGAAATGTAGGGGGACGGGGTAGGCCTCTGGAGGATCTAGAGGCTTTCCTCAAGAGAGGTACATATCTAACTTTTTGCCTTTACTATCTCCCAAGTTTACTTTAATGCTTCCAATGGCTGCCCTGCTGACACTTCTCTACGTTACAACAAGTAACAATATTTACTTGCAGCAGTCTCTACTCTCATGTTTGCATTAAGCTGCCTTTGTAAGTATACTCACATTAATGATGCGAAGTCTTGACCTTGCTTTGCGTCGGAGTAGTTTGGCAGGTGTCTTCCTAACAGGAGATTTCACACTACGTTCTCCAGCTGAAAGAGTTTCATAGCCATCGCTTAGCCCCGATGCCACATCCGATGCATAGCTGGAAGGATTCAAAAAGGGAATGACATTCATATAAAATAATACTTAAAGGCATTTCCCCACATTGCTCCCACATCCCCGTGTCCCCTGCAATAGTCACTTAATTGCGATTCCTCACGGTTCTGCTGTGGCACTTGCCTTAAACATGCTCCTCTGTTGTTCAATATACTGAGGGAAGGTCAGTGGCTGTAACATCTGTACTCCCGTCCATACAAGGGAGAACAGAGAGAGTGGGTAGCAAGAGCGCCCCCTTCCTTTCAGAAGTTAACCCTAGAGAGTAGTGGGCCACTGTGATGATCCAGATGGAATCCCTAGTGGGACGTTATCACTAGAACGCTCATGCTTCTCAGTGAGTAGGGGAGGGACCATTATGAAGTTATTTTACAGAGGTTGAAACAAAATTAGGATAAATAAATTGAAGGCATAGATCGGCTTTAAAGGGAGACAATAATTAAAAAGTTGATGTTCGCTACCTCTATAGCCATTCGTGTTATAGACATGTAGAGTAAAATCATCTATATCCTTTGTTTAGGAAATTCTCAGGAATGCAATTTTTCATTACGGTATCTGTCAGCAGGGCTTCTGACAGGAACATGGATTCCTCTCTTCCTTCTGACAAAAGTTCTAATTGTCATTACTTTTTTTTGTGCACAGCTGCTGACTTCTCAGATATTACAATAAAGTGATGGCTTGGCAGATAGAAGATACCAAGTGAGGAGGGGAATCCATGCATGTGTTAGCAGATGTCCTTACAGATGAGGTTCTGTCAGTTATTTAAAAGTGCGATTACTGAGTTTTTGTAAAAACAAATATGTTAAGGCTTTATGCTGCTGCCATTCTATAAATGTACAATTTTCTCAAGAGTGAAATAGACACAAAAAATTATTCTTCTCCTATGTCACTCTCACTTACAGTAGGCAAGAATAATCAGAATTAATGGATTTTGAACTAGTCTATCCCCTCATGAGGGATTCTCTGTTATTTCTTTATTTACAAAAGCACTTAGGCAGGGAATACCCTAGGCAGAAAAGCTATCGTTGCCGAAAATGAAGCAAAAACTCACATAATGCATTTCCGCTTCCTGTTGACTTTCTAGTGATTTGCATAAAATGCATAAACAATGCATGCAAAACGCCTACAAAACACTTATGCGGTTTATATATGCAAAGCACGAACGCATTAAAAAGCACGCAAAACACAAGAAGAACGTATGTGTGGGAAAACAACGCAAAACACAAACAAAACGCACGTAAACCGCACTAAAAATGCACAAATGCATATGCAGTAAAATGCTGCGTTTCCCGCACTGACTAGTGTGTTCCCAGCCTCAAAGAACTGCAGTTGCTCAGGCCAATTGCCAATTGAGTAGGGAATCTGGATGACATCTTTGTAGAGATGATTTCCAGGGAGTGCTTTTGTAAAGAATAAAGTTAATACTGAGAATGCCCCATGAGGAGAATTGGCTAATTCAAAATCTATCCGGTCTGTCAGCTTTTTTCTACCTAACCTAAGTGACAGCAACATACAAAAAAGTAATTTATAGTGAATTTTACTCTGGGAGAAATGTACATTCTATATTTATGTACCGGTATGTATTTGTATTTTTTCACAATAGTGGTCTTTTCACGGTATAAACCTGCGGTAGAGAAATTCAGTATGAATGCTTCACAGCTGTGCTTGGTTGAGCCTCACCTGTCCACGGGGGAGGAAACATCATTGGGGATTCCAGAAGAGGGCGTGCCATCTGAGTTCACACTTATCGCAATACTCTGGGGATAAAGGACCAAATAAACTGGATTACTGAGCATTCGTTTTTGCTGCCCATGACTCATACATTTTATTTCTTCACTCTTGGGATCCCTGAGTACTGTATACATCTAGATCCCAGTGTTGCCAACCTTGGAATTACATTTTTACTGACAATGCACAAAATATTTACTGACAGAACACTTTTTTTTACTGACATCTAATATTACTAAAATTAAATGAAAGATATCACACATGTGCCCCATGTGCAATACACTGGCAACCACGTGGGACGCGAATGAGGAAGAAGTGTGCAATGGCGGACCGCATTAATTCACAGTATCTGGGGGGGAGAGGGGGGGGCACTTTGATACATTTACATTTGGGGGATGCGACCGGGGGTTTCCGTCACATTTGTTCGATTATTGCAGACCTTGCTGCTGCACACCGGATCGAGCATGCCAACCTGAGATTTTTCAGCATGTCCGATTGCATAGCTCCCAACTGTCCCTCTTTTGGAGGGACAGTCCCTTTTTGGGAGTCCTGTCCCTCTGTCCCTGTTTCCTCCTCATTTGTCCCTATTTCAGGACTTTGTCCCTCTTTCTATGTAAATATATATATTTATCTACTAAAAAATGTGTTTGACTTTAAACTTTATTCCCATCCTTTAAATTGATATATTACTAATTTTTAAATGTTAATATGAATGTAAATGAAAGAGGATAGAAAGGACCAATGTGGTTTGAATTATAAAGCAACATTTTTCTCATGAAATCTTTATGGTATGCGTGACTAGGGGTGTGACAGCGGCGTAATCAGGGGTGTGGCATAAGTGTCCCTCTTTCTCATCTCAAAAAGTTGGGAGGTATGCGATTGATACATGTGATCGATACATGCAACCAGTTTCGGCCCGAAATTGGTTTGATAGTCAATTAGACATGCTCTTGGTGGCACTGATTTTTATAATTTCAATAATAATTGTCTTATCTGATGGTCGATTGGTTGCCAAGTCTACAGATGTATGGCCACCTTTAGCTAGAGCAGTGTACATTCCAGAGTGATATGTAAACTGAATAGCAGTAAGTGCTGTGATCTTCTGGGAAAGAGAGAGTTTTTTTTTTACTGACACCACAAAGTTTTTCATGGACTTTACTGACAGCCCAGATGTGTTTACTTTTTTACTGACTGTCAGTAAATTTACTGACGGTTGGCAACACTGCTAGATCCTTGGTAAACTAATTCCTTTTTTATGAACAACAAAATGTCACTGATGCTATTCTCATTTATTAATCCATTTAAATAGATCTGGCTTTGTGTACAGCTTGGAACAATGCTTTTATAGAGGGAATTGCCGTCTCAATACACTTTTTTTAGCCATGATATTCTATGCCAGGATGACAAAATAATCATTTTCGTAATTAGCATTCATTAACCATTTTTGTTGTATTCTGCCTATAAAGGATTTCCACTGCATCCTAACAGGAAGGTACGTATTGTTTTTCTTAGCATGCAGGAGCTGTAGGTGTGTCACTGTACAGTTTACACACCTTACATGTTATTCTAGACTTTTATTTTCATTTTAAATAGACTGGGAAAAAAGTTAGAATCCTCTGTCAGATATTTAACAGCTACTTCTGTCCCCAATGGGGAGATCTCAGCACGCTTCCTGTATCCTGTGATGGTGTCACCAAGAAAGGAAGTGATGTGTATCGTTTGTAAAAAGGCACCAATGGGGAAAAAAAAATCTGACAGACATTATAATTCTTGCCAATTTTATGCTAAAACTACACTCCAAAACTAAAATAAAATGTTTCTGATTGAGCTCCATTTTAAAAGTAATTGTACTGTATACATCAATCTACGGTATCCTATCCTATATAACCCATGTCTCTGCGTCTCCTCCTGTGTGTGTGTCCATGCTTTTGCGCTACTGTGCATGCGTGGCACACTTGCAACAGTTAGAGCAGGGGAATGGGCGTAAGCGTGCGCAGTGCGCGCGCCACTAGTAAGGTAGAGTGCAGGGGGTTGCGGCCGCCCGTTTTTAAATGGGCCTTAGGCCTAGTATCAGATAAACAATGTTTACACATGGTGTGTAGACACAGCATTCTCCTCTATAAATGACTTGTATCTAAAGTGAATACGTCAATGTTATGGCAAAGGCAAACCAGGTAAAAGCTTGGGGTAACACCTGCAGTAAGTGGCAGCAAGAGCTATTCTTAGCTGTACTTTATGGAATTCTCATACACTGCCAGTTGCATTAACCCCTTAGCAACCAAATAAAGTAAAACTTTATTTGGCTGCAGGGCCGAATTTTTACCGCCGCAGGGAAAGTGTTCCTTCCCCAGCCAGGCAGGCTCAGCGGGGTATGTGGCAGTGAGGGAGGGGTGGTGAAAAGGTAGGGGTGGTAGCAAGGAAGAGCTGACACATACCTGTTTGATCGGCTCCTTCTTCCTCCACCGTGGTGGCAACCACGTACTCCAGACAGGTCTCCTCAGTTCCGATCACATGATATGATATGTGATTGGATCCAGTGTTACAGTGCCATCCAGTGGTGGAAGAGGGTGGTGGAAGAGTCTCTTCCATCACCCCTCTTCCACCACCGGGTGGCGCTGTAACGTTGACACGGTCACCTGGATCCCGATCACATGTCATATCACATCGTTCCCGGCGGTCTCATGGGCGTAAAGCACGCGAGACTGCTGGGAACGAGGTCAGAGATGGAGGCGGACTCAGAGCTGTGCAGCATGCAACTATGAGAACAGCGCAGGCGCGGCAGGACTCGGCAGCCATGTTGATTGGGGCAGGGGAAGGCGACCTGAGGAATTGGGTCGGGACGCCACAGGAGCCATGGCTGTATGAAAGAGACACGGAGGAATGGACCGGGGGCGCGGATGGCGTCCCCCAAAGATGTTAATGCACAATAGGTATTTAACTTTTTTTTACTTATTTTCACCTCGTAAGTCCTTTAAATGTTCCATTTACGAAAGATGTTCTTTAAAGGACAACTGTACTGCCATATTTATTTTCTTTTAAACCATACCAGTTTCCTTGCAGCCCTACTTCTCCAGCTGGCTTCAGTAGTGTCTGAATTACCAGAAACAAGCATGCAGTTAATCTTGTCAGATCTAACAATAATTTCAGAAACCCCTGACCTGCTGCATGATTGTTCAGGCTTCATGGCAAAAGTATTAGAGGCAGAGTATCAGCAGGACTGCTAGGCAACTGGTATTGCTTATAAGGACATAAATATGGCAGCTTCCATATCACTCTCACTTCAGTTGTCCTTTAAGAAATTTATGGCACAGGAAAGATGTTTTATAGGTGAAATTGTTATTTTTTGTTAAGAAAATATATTATGTCATTTAAAATTTCAATAAGGCCTTTACACCATTTCTACTATATAATTATTAGAGAGGAAGGTTTAAATAAGAGACTCTCCGCTTCAATTACACTTTGACTTACCCGAGGAAAGCATATTTCTGGCTGGGTGCTTGGAGGACTATTAGGGTCCTCTTGGGAGGCATCACTTGAAGGTCTCTGGGAACTCTCCACAGGCTCCATCAAGCCAGAAGAGCTAAGGTAGCCATCTGTCTCGGCATCCGCTAGAAAATAAACACAACTACATTACATTCCTCAAAAAGCTTGCCAGCTACACATTCTATCACTGTATAAATGCTGCTATAAATTATATCCTTTATTCAACATTGTTAGTGCAAATGCTTGCAAAGTGTTCACTTGGTGCAGAAAGCAATGTGCCATAAGCTATTAGCAGCATCAATGGAATTATCTTGTTTATGATAAATGCACTGCTTTTGACCTCAGTTCAGCACAACTTGTTGTGCTGTAAATTCTTGGAATGCTTTCATCTCTCTCTACTAGCAGAACATATAAAAACTGAAAGCAGAACTTCTCTGTTATTGTCTCACACTGCCCCCTAGTGACAAGTGTCATTAATACACATTACAGCAACATAGAAGCAAGGAAATGTAACAAATAACAAATAAAAAAAAATGCTAAAATAAATTGGCCTGGAGCACTTGCAAGCTGCTAAATACATTGGTTGTTAAAGGGTTAATCCTTTGCACTGATTCAGATTTCAAACTGTATGGTAAAGAGAGGATTTCTGATTGGTTGTTGTGACTTACCGTGCTATGTACAATTATTCTGTATAGCGATGTACTGCAATTGATCATATTTATATTTCAAGACTAACTACAGTTCCTGAGGGATGGCAGCAGGCTTATTAAATTAAGATGCTCTTGATCCTACGTGATTATCATGGAGAAGACCCACATCAAACATCACCGACTTCTTAACTTACAGATGCCTAAACTGTCAAGAGTTGGACCAAGATCTAAGGACTAAGTCCACTAAGAGGCGCCTTAGCAGTGGAGAATAATAGTCTAGGTTGGATGTGTGAGTTTCATTTGATTGTATGATTCGGGGATGGTGTGGGGAAGGAGGACATTGGACATCTTTGCCTTGGGCACCAGAGGATTTTGTCATAGCACTGGCTTTGTCTGATACGTAACAAAAAAAAAAATCTAATTTCATATTTTATTGTATGCAGAAAGGAACAACGTAGATGCTTACATGTAGCAGAGGAATAACAGGTTTGTCTAAAGTTGAATGGGTGATGTTGATCAGCTTCTGGTTCCTCTGGTTCAGGCAGGAAAGTACCACTGCTTACAGATTCGGGGGAGTCAGAGTTGGATGGCAGGGAGACGGTAGCAGAGGCAGTATCAGGACTAGAGGACATGTTAGTACTCTGAGGATCTCTTAGCTGTTCAAGAAACTTCAGGATGCCCTGCTGCTTCTCTTCTTCCTTCTTCTTCAGGTCCTCCTGGGCCCGCTTCAGCTTCTCCCTTTTCCTCTTTATTGCCAGAACACGGTCACGAATAGCCTTTACTACAGTTTTGTAGTCAGACTCACTGACAAAATTAAGAACCACCTAAGAAACACGTACAAATAGACATCAGGGCCCATATGCAATCAACTTTTTCTTCAAAGTTGTTCACTAGATGATATTTTCACAACCGGTCAATAAAATACCCTTTAAACCACAAGCAAGCAAGAAAATAATGAAAATAATTTTGGTAGTACTTTTGTATCTTTTTGGTACTTTTTCAGTTGTAAAGTGTTGGAACGTTATTTTAAAGAGAAGATGAAAAATGATCTCCTAGGAGAAAACTTAGGAGTAAAAGAGAATTGAACAAGGGCCCATATTTTTTACACATAACAAAAAATGCATTAAAATTACCAATATTTTGAGCACAATGGTTTCTCTAATCTCTCCTGGGGTTTCTAACCTGTTTAATGATTATATTTGTGGGGGGAAATAACAAGTACAGAGTGTGAGCTGACACTGCTGACCAGGAATTGAAGTAAAAAGAAACATTTTACAATTTTTGTAAATACAACTCAATCAATACCACAAACCCTAAATCAACCATTAACAAACTCTGAAACAATCACAATCAATAACTATTCTTTAAAACAATGTGCAAGGTTTGTTGATTGATTGAAAAATGTAATGCA
The DNA here is from genome assembly GCF_040937935.1 of Hyperolius riggenbachi. Classification (NCBI taxonomy): domain Eukaryota; kingdom Metazoa; phylum Chordata; class Amphibia; order Anura; family Hyperoliidae; genus Hyperolius; species Hyperolius riggenbachi. Next base: position 88,397,705 of record NC_090657.1, on the reverse strand, counting down.
GCTATGATTAAGACTGGTCTTTAACTAGCTAGGTTAAAGATTAAGGGGACATCCTTGGACAGAGCTAACCACAGAGAATGTTGTTTAAAGGGACACAATTGTGAATAGGGTCATTTTTAGTTGATAATGATAATAAGTATGTTGCAGAAGTTAAAAAAAAATGATAATAAAAATAAACAGAACCTTCACATTTATCACCTAATTGGTGGGCATCCTGTCGTCTGTGTAGTTAGCACCGGAGATGCTGATCAGCTCACTCACTAGTGGGGGCCAATAAAAATAACTACCATTTTTTAAATTGAATTTTCCTCCCATATGTGGTAGTCATGGTGGTACCATCCTGTGCATGTATTAGTATGCTGCCAGTCAATTGGGTGCAGGGTGAGCTGTCATGACGGCTCACCCTACTGCCGCTTAAATTCCCGGCGGTGTAACATACTCTTCCCCCCTTTGAGTTGTAGCAACTGAGGGGGACACGTAATATGGGGTCTGGCTATCACCAGCACCCAAATTACAGGTACGCAGATGTGGACTACAGCATTGCAGCTATGGTGACGCCGATATCAGGTCTCACACGGCCGTAATCTGATGTCGGAGTGACCTGCTTTTTTCCTACCTTCCACAGCTCTCCAAGAGCAGTGCTGCTAGGTATAATACCTTTAGCAGGGGCACAAGGGAGCTGTGGAAAGTAAGAATGTACCACCATTCCTACCACTCAAGGAAGAGAATTTATAAAAATTTCTAAAATTGCAGTTACTTTTCTGAGGCTCTGCTATGTCAAAAGGCTGCTGGCACAGCCTGCTGTTGATCTGGGGCTCACAGGAAGTGGGATTGCAAGACCCCACATTCTGAACAGGAAGCTATCAAAGTGCAGAGGTCCTGAAGTAGAGAGTGAGCCTTTCTGAAGAACAGTTAGAGAAGAGAGAAAAAAACGATATACTCTGCAAAATACTGTGGAAAATGTCAATGCTATATATATATATATATATATATACATACATATATATATATATATATATATATATATATATATATATATACACACACACACACACACACACACACACACACACACACACAAAAAGTTCTGTAGGGAAAGTTTTACAGCTGCAAGCTGAGCACAGATTTCCAGGCTTGAAAACGCAGTGCCAAAAGAAATACCTGTAATTTACAGCAATAATGTGAGCTTTCAGAATTTAACAACAACAGATTAGAGTTTAGCAGGGCAGTAACTTACGGAAAATACATAAATAAAAAAGCACAAAATTAGTAGTAGCCATTTCCCTTAATTAACCATAAATTGAAGCAGAACTGCATCTTCCAAACAAACTAGCATTGAGAACATGAAAACAGACTCATACGTACAGTATATATTTACAGCCAGACGCACAGAAATACACACTTCACCAGACAGGCAGCCACCATACTACATGGGCTGCATACAATGTGTACCTTGCAGGGATATATCTGCCTACTCTGACAGATGTCTACAGCTATTTTTCTGTGCCCAGTGTTTGGCTTGGATCCAGACTTGTACTAGTTTTTACTCCTTTGATTGCCTGATGAAGCGGGATTGAACCTGTGAAACGCGTTGCATTGTGGAGTTCTTAAATAAACGGTATCTTTGTTGAACTTTAATAATGTTGACTGTGTTAGTCTGTGTTTTACTTGTTGGGGAAATAAGCCCACCACTGCCGCCCTTTTAAAATGGTTTTTAAAAGTTTTTACTCTAATCTGGCGCCTCTGTTTAGGCCTCTCTTCAGTGTTGTGAATGGTCACATACTTCTGCAGCACATTTTTATCTTATTATGTGTAAACTAGGCATTAGGCCCGTTTCGTATCTGGTGGGCGGCATCAGGCAGCACAGGGGGAGGGGGGGGGGGGCATTGGGGCTTACTTGTGTGTCACTGCACAGTGGTGCTACACTATTCCGGCACCACCACTAAATCCACGGAGGAGGAGAGGCATCGGGTAGCTTGGGGGAGGTTGTTTTTATTTTTTTACTTTAATCAAGCCATTTTGTTGTGTGTTTTACAATGGAAGGTATTTGTAAACATTCATCTTCATGTGATCAAGACATTACCCCCATAATGCATTACTTTAGGACTTTGCAAGGATATGCAAATTGTTCCTTTATGTCCATGAAAGGTCAGGCATGCATTCAGTGCATTCATCTGTTTTAGGCTATGTCGGCCTTCATCAGAAGGGATTTATATGACTCTTGGGAAGTAGGAGTTTTTATCTATTAAGTTATGGATAACCAGAACCATTAAGATTTTATAAAAGGCTTTAGAAACAGATAAGCATCTTCTATACAAACATGTATTCCCTAAATTGGTGTGTAGATGATGAAGAAATGTATTCTACTAAATAACTTCAAGTGCAGTAAATGTTCACACCTCGGTGAGTCCAGCAGATCATATACTTACCATCTCCTGAACCACCTCTTCTGCAACATCTTTGTACAGCTCAAACAGAAATTCAATAGCATTGTTGTCTTTGTATTTGCCGTGCAGCTTTTTCGTGTCATCCATCCTTAGCCATAGTTTCAAGGCAGTTTTGACTCCATCATCTTCTTCAGCTAGTTCAACGTGGACTCCAGTGTCTTCCTGAAAGAAGGAGTGCTCCAGCAGGTCCTGGATGGTGTACCTGCCACAAACCACAGACCGCATCAAGAATATTTCACTTACACAGAAAAGGTAGTGTTATTAAAGGGACTCCGAGCACCTTTCATGGGCATGCCTTTAAGACAGACGACTTCCAACAAAGTCGTGCTATGACCCCTCTGGAGGAGCCTCTTGCAATGGCCATGCGTGTCACTTCCTCTTCCTGCTTCCTTCAGTTATGCACTTCTCTAACAGAGAAGACAGGGGTGACCCGGGAGTTATAACATAGCCAAGATGGCTGCTGCGATTTTTAAATTGAAATCGGACGAAAACTACATCTTTAAGTACTTTGTAGTATTGGTCGGAGTTTTAAAGACATGCCCATGAGAGGTGCTCGGAGTCCCTTTAAGTATCTATCATCTGCATTGCACTACATTGCATAGAATGTGTTTTAGGATTTGTTATGGAAGCCTGAATTTACATTACAATAAGCTATTAACCCCATCCAGGAATCGTACTGGTTATCCTAACATCACAAATATGAAGTGGAATTCCAGACCCTATCTTTTTTTGTTAAGATGGCCATTAATGGTACAAGTCTCAGCCAAATCAGAACTAAAACAAAAGCTGTGACTTGGGATGCAAAGTTGTGTGTATGTGCATTATTATTTAGCATTTATATAGTGATGACAGCTTCCGCAGCGTTGTACAGAGGATATTATCTTGTTACTCACCTGTCCCTCAGAGAGGCTTACAATCTAATCCCTACCATAGTCATATGTCTATCATTTGTACTGTAGTCTAAGGCCAATTTTAGCGGAAATCATTTAATTTATCTGTATGTTTTTGGGATGTAGGAAGAAACTGGAGTGCCTAGAGGAAACCCATGCAGACAGTGCCCTGGCTGGGATTCAAACCAAGGGACCCAGCGCTGAAAGGTGAGAGTGCTAACCACTACACCACCATGCTGCCCATTTATTTAAACTTCATTATCAGAGATCACCTATAGCAGTGTAACTATAGCAGTGATGGCTAACCTTGGCACTCCAGCTGTGACAAAACTACAAATCCCATCATGCCTCTGCCTCCCCGGATTATGCTTAGAGCTGTCAGAGTATTGCAATGCCTCATGGGACTTGTAGTTTCACCACAGTTGGAGTGCCAAGGTTAGGCATCACTGACCTATAGTAATGACTGAGGCCCATATGCAATTCACTTTTTCTCCTGAGTTTTCTCCTAAGTGATATTTTCAAACTTGTCAATAAAATGTCTTTTAACCACTTGAGGACCCACCCTTTACCCCCCCTTAAGGACCAGCGCTGTTTTAGCTGATCTGTGCTGGGTGGGCTCTGCAGCCCCCAGCACAGATCAGCGTGCAGACAGAGCGACCAGATCGCCCCCCTTTTTTCCCCACTAGGGGGATGATGTGCTGGGGGGGTCTGATCGCTCCTGCCTGCCGGGTGTTGCGGGGGGGGGGGGCACCTCAAAGCCCCCCTCCGCGGCAAAATCCTCCCCCTCCCTCTCCTACCTGGCCCCCCCTGGAGATCCGGGCTGCACAGGACGCTATCCGTCCTGTGCAGCCAGTGACAGGCTGTCTTCTGTCACATGGCGGCGATCCCCGGCCGCTGATTGGCCGGGGATCGCCGATCTGCCTTACGGCGCTGCTGCGCAGCAGCGCCGTACAATGTAAACAAAGCGGATTATTTCCGCTTGTGTTTACATTTAGCCTGCGAGCCGCCATCGGCGGCCCGCAGGCTATTCACGGAGCCCCCCGCCGTGAATTGACAGGAAGCAGCCGCTCGCACGAGCGGCTGCTTCCTGATTAATCAGCCTGCAGCTGGCGACGCAATACTGCGTCGCTGGTCCTGCAGCTGCCACTTTGCCGACGCACGGTATAAGCGTGCGGTCGGCAAGTGGTTAATCCACAAGCAAGGAAAAAATGACTCAAAATAATTTTGATAGTTCTTCTTCACCTACTTTTTGGTACTTTTCCCTTTGCAAAGTGCTAAAAAGTTATTCTAAATCGAAGATGAAAAATTATCTCCTAGGAGACAACTCAGGAGAGAAAGTGATTTGCATATGGGCCTAAGCAGTCAATGTTTCATGACAATGGAGCAGATGTGAATGGAATTGAAGATAAAATAAGATGAGTCTCCCTATTGGTGAGTGAAGCCATTCATCACATTGGTGAACCAATACGGATGCTTACAAGGTTAAAAGGGAGATACTTGCTCCCGATGCCAGGAAACCTTAACAACGTTACTATTTCAACTGGGACCAGTTCCAGAAAGCAATCCTCTTTTCAAACATTTTTTTCTGAAGCTAAGTTCTGGCTACGCACTTTATTATTATACATTCAGTTTATACTTTCTGAATTTTTATGAAAACTGCTTTAACTTTTATACCATTTGCTATAGCCAGACTGAATACAGGTTTTGTAGTGCCTCTAGATGGTACTGCAGCCTTTAGCTATTCAGCCATACACAGCCTTTATCCAAAACATCATTTTCAGGAGAGTGAAATGGGCAATGCTGAATGTACAAACTTAATTTGTCCATAAAGAGACATTGATGGTGTAGTGTGCACAATTGTAAGTTCAGGGTTAGGTGTTCCTAGATAAGCAGGATACCCACAGCCAGATCATTTTCCCAAAGGTGTGGCCTTCAGTTGTTTGCCAGTATGGTTGACATAAGTACATGTAAAGTTGCAGGACCCTGTGGCCTAAGGACCAAGACCATATAACAGCTTTACATCATGTGACCACAATGCTAGTTCTGTTCCTTGGCCCGTTCCCACTCCTGAGGATCTTCATGGGAGAAGATCTGAAGGTGCAGTGTTATGAGAAGTCCTTACAGTAATAGTGGCAGGCTCGTCAGTCACTGCATGCTGCAGTCTGGTATCAATAATGGTCAGTACATTTTACCCGCTGCTAGTGACAGGCTGCTGTATTCCTAGCATTCTGGACATCCTATGCTATGGACCATGTTATCTGCCTACAAACGCAGGCCTATTTGGAGTATATATTTATAGCAGGAGGATCTGGCAAAGCTTTCTAAGTACAGGTTTAGAGATACATAAAAAGCATCAAAATGCTGCAATTACGAGTCATTCAATTATTTTTAAATGTAGAGAATACACACACACACATTCTTTCCACTTCTTTCACACTGTATCATTACGTAAGTATGGGCTACAAAATCAATGTAAATATAATAATCTGCTGAATCTCACACACAGGCTGAACCTATGCTTGCACAACAGCAACTCCCTAATCTCTGCTGTGCACCTCTCCCTTAAGCCTAGGAGCAGCTATTGTCCTTTCCAGGTCATTCTAGCTACTGATCTCCTTGAGGTGAGTTTACCTTTCATTCTTGTTCATGCGTATACAGCCCTCGATGATCTCCTTAAGCTCTGGGACTTTGACTTTATAGAAGCTGTCTGGCTTCATGCCCTGCGGACGATGAAAAGAAACACAGCGTCAGGTCAGGCAGGCCTGGCCAAAGCAAAGTTCTGTATGGACAGCCTGAAATATTACCAAGAAAACCTCCTGAGAACAGACGGGAAGGGGGGGGGGGGGGGGGGGGTGACCATACAACAGAGATGGGCGCCAGGTTAAACACTGCTTACTCCATATTTCTATATATAGAGGATACATATTAACATTCTGTACTTGTTGGTCTATATTTAGAGTCTCTTTTAATAACTGAGAGAGAGAATCAGCATGAAATGATGAAAACATTAACATTAATAACATCAAGACGATAGCCAAATGAATAGTTGTTATCACTGATAAGCTAAAGTACTTTCTATTGGTATGTAACTGGAGAGATATTAGAACATTTGCAGAGTTAATTACATTTTGCTGGGCTACCATTCTAGATACCTTTCGCATGCCCAGAAGAGCCGCAACTGAGCCAAATTACCGGGGATGATTGTGACTGAACGGAGGCATTCGGGAGGATGGTCAGGGCCGGATTTCTGGCAAGGCCACATAGGCCATGGCCTAGGGCACCAGAAATTTAGGGGCGGCTCAGTGAGGGGCAGTAAAGCTGTTTTATGCAGCCATCCCTATCTACAAGGACAGCTTTAACCTTTGAACTCTCTGTCCTGTACTTGTGTCATCCCTGCAAGACCTGTAAGCTCTATCCTGCAGGTACACATCAGCCTAACTCACATGGAAACACAATGGGTCCATCATTAATGAGATGGCAAACATAACATAAAAGTTGTTAAGGAAAACATAACTTATAATCTATAGGCATATTACTGAAATAGCTATTGTCTGTAACATCCAATGATAGAAAGTAAGTAGATTTCTCATTGGGGCACACAGAGACAACAACCATACAGATGGTATACTGTAGTTGGCCTTGGGCGGTAAAAAGTATAAATCCGGCCCTGAGGATGGTGAGGGACACATCGGTGCTCATGGGGCTGGAGGAAGCCCCAGGTAAATATAACATCTTTTACTAAGCTCAGGTTTACTTTAAGCAAATATGTGTAGGCTTAGCTTCATTGCGAGAAGTATGGTTAAAGCATGGTAATTAACAAGGAAGGATTTATACTTTTTGTGCCCCTAGGCCAAGTATGTTGCGACTCCCTTTCTTGTGCTGTAGCACCCTCTTCCATGTGCATCATCCATGTACAACAGCCCCTTTCTTTCATGAACCCCCCCCCCCCCCCCCCCCCTTGAGCATCAGTATCCCTTTTTCATGTGCTCCCCATTTCAGCCTCCTTTTTCATATGTAGCATCTCCTCTTTCCATGTCCAGGTGCTCCTTGGCCTGCAGCCACCCAAGACCTGGGCCTTTGTGTTCTTTCCAGAAATCTGGCCCTGGTAATAAAGTAAAACTGCACTGCTGTGGCATTGGAGATACCCAAAATGAATATAAGTTTATCACCAAAATTTCAAGTGCACATGGTAAATTGCAGCATAAACAAACCTTACTATATGAAAAGGAGAGCAAGCATGTTAACTCCGGAAGGACACATGCAAATTAATGCTATAAATGTACTGGGCACCACAACAACGTGTTTCATGAGTCAAAGATCACTTCTTCAGGTACCTGTGTCAGGTGAGCTGAAGAACTGGGGTTCAACCCACAAACCAAATTTTTATAATGCTCAATAAGTTTATTGCAATGGTTTGGTTGTGCCCTTCAGGAGGTAAGTTAACATACTTACTCTAATTTTTATATTTTACATGTTTTAATGAATAAGGTGCCTCTACACTCAGCACAATATTATAATTGCTTGCATAGCAATTATATGGAGGGTGCCAAAAATATGTAAAGAACAACGTAGTGAGGAACCGTCATGCTTCCTATTCTGTGCCACCCCTTAGCAGATGCTTGGCTATTGTCATGTCATTAATGCTAAGACCAGCCACATGCCAGGGTTACGGATAATACTGCTACTCATGACTGTAGCTTTCTCAATTACTACCTACCCTCCTCCCTTCTCACTCAGTTCGTTCAGTTTAAGTTAAGAGTAGCAAGCTTTTTTTTTTTCCTCTGACCAAGTCAGTCAGTAGGTTTCCATATCTCATCAATGATGCTTTGCTTTGATGTGAAGGAGGCAGCCCATCTAAGCTAAAATCTATTGTTTCACAAACTGGAATTCACTTCCTCATGTAAAAAAGAGTCAGAGTTACTCCTATACAACATTTATATTGCGTGTGCTTTTCTCCTGGCGGACTCAAAGCGCTTGAGCTGCAGCCACTAGGGCTTGCTCAGTAGGCAGTAGCAGTGTTAAGGAGACTAGCCCAAGGACTCCTTACTGAGTAAGTGGTGGCTAACGTAACAGGAACGTTGCCTGTATCAGAGGCAGAGGGCTTAACCATCACACTATACAGCAACCACTTTAAAGAGGAACTCCAGTGAAAATAATGTAATAAAAAAAGTGCTTCATTTTTACAATATTTATGTGTAAATGATTTAGTCTGTGCTTGCCCATTGTAAAATCTTTTAAATCCCTGATTTACATTCTGACATTTATCACATAGTGACATTTTTACTGCTGGCAGGTGATGTAGCTGCTGCTTGCTTTTTTGGCAGTTTGAAACAGCTGTAAACAGCTATTTCCCACAATGCAACAAGGTTCACAGACAGTAAACTGCCAGGAGTACCACGGTCCTCAGAGTTTCTTGTGGTGGGGGTTTATCAGCCATACAGAGCCCCCTGATGATCTGTTTGAGAAAAGGAATAGATTTCTCATGTAAACGGGGCTATCTGCTACTGATTGGGATGAAGTTCAATTCTTGGTCACGGTTTCTCTTTAACTTCCTCTTCACGAAAACCACCCCTGTAGATATGTTTACAGCCATTTTAAAGGTAACATGACTATAGCAGCCATTATCTCTGTGATTGTTACTGTTTTGCTATTTATATTTTTGCATTTGTTGTTTACATACATCTCCTTCCTTTTTCAGCCTTGTGATTTATTATGCAGATAGTCTTTTTTTTTTTTCAGACAAAGAATTTTAGAAAAAAAGCAAGAGACCTCATCAGGGCAGAGGAACAGATCAGACGCACATGGGGTCTGTGCTGTGTTTAGTGTTCCTAAATGTATATTATATGCAGAGTTGCCAAGGTAACACTCTGCGACTCTAGGCGTATGCAGGACAGCTGGGCTGCTTAAACCTGGTTTACTGTCATAGTTAATTTAGTGCTGAAGTGTGGAACACACAGACGAGATGCAGAGACACATCGGCTTTTACGTAATGTATTGCAATTAAATGCCATACTAGCAGACTTAACGGGAATCTATCATTAAAATGTGTTAGAATTCTTGTAACTAACGTATTTATCTTACAATAACTCAGGTTTCTATTTAACATTTTTATAATGCTCTGCGCATATCGAAAGGCACATTTATGGTCATTTGAAGATTTATGTAACAAAGTCTCATCAAAAAGTTTGAAATGTTCTCTTGACCTTTTTAAAACAGTTCTTTGTTCAGAAATATGAAGATATTTTTGAAACTTGGCCTCCATCCACCACATGGCAGCTGAAATATGTATTAAGATGCCCCGCTTTCCACAAAATTACCACAACAACTGTTTCCCATGATGCATTGTGCATGCCGATAAATTCAAATGATGATGCTGTGGGGGTGTAAGGCAGTTCTCTGTCTCTGACTTCTACTTTCTACTCATTTTCCACTGGCAATCAGTCAGAGAAGCAGGAAAGGGGTGTTTTGCAGAAAAATCTACTGGGTTGATTTTTAGCCCTCTAGGTATTACTGGGCATTGCCTAAACTAAAGAAAAACGAAGTATCTAAAACTAGGATTCAAATCAAATTAACCAAGTAACCAAGTAATTAACCATCGAGTTCTGGTTGAACTCGATGGACATATGTCTTTTTTCAACCCAAATAACTGTGTAACTATGTAAGTAAATCTATTTTGCTACTGCCAAGTAATTCCATGATCTGCATCTACCAGTAAGGTGATATTTTATTGCTTGTGAGCTTATGAGCTAAGAAGAAGAATCACATGATCTATGCAGAGCTCCTCCTGCAAATCAAATGCTTTTTACCTTTGAAATTAGGACTTACAAGAGCAGTGCTCTGCAGTGTCCTCTCTTCTCCTCCACCTCAGTATTTACAGGAGATATGCCAGAGAAAAAATAGTCTAGGCATGTCGGGGGAGGCTGCTAGGTTTTGCCCAACCTACTTTGAATTGATGAGTGACAGCCACAAAATTGTATCAGCATTTCCCATAATGCATTAGGGGCCAGATCAGAGTGGAGGAAACTAGAATTTAGAGATTAGTCACTATAGAGGTACTGAGACTTACCATACATGAAACAGCCTTAACTACGGTACTTGTACTTACTGTTGCTACTACTGTTACTACTTACTTACTGTTCCTGTGCGGTAACAGAACCTATGGTTTTCCTGTTGACAGGCATAGTCTCCAGACATGACACATAAGTGATCACTAAACCCATAATCAAACAAAGCAAATTCTTAGGCTCCTTTCACACCAGACAACGCATGCAGGAGCCGTTCTCCTGCACGTGTTGATAGCCTGCGGCGTGTCGTTGGGTATCTGCGGTGCGACGCAATCAGCGGCGGTAGCTATTAATTGAACCTGACGGAAAACGCCTGCTCCCGGCGGATCGACGCTCCCAGGTGCGTCGGAACCGCAACGTACCGAAACGCAGCGTCGGGTGTGCAAGGTAAAATGAAAGTCTATGGACTTTCATTTTACCTTGGTTAACGCAAATAACTGCCTTTGCGTTACACCGCAGAAAAGGGCTCTGGCGTGAAAGAGCTCTAAGGGCTCTTTATTGCTTTTAGCCTGATAAGTAAGGGATGGTTAACACTGCAAGAGCTTTTTAATGGACACCCGAGGCGAAAATAAACTAATGAAATAAACAATTTTATCTATTTTCCTTCTCCTACAAATGAATTTTTAATATATTCCATAGCTTTATTTTATGTTTAAATCTACTTTTTAAGTTTTAACTGTTTTATTGTTTTTGCTCAATGACACATTCATTGAAGTATGCCAGAGCTAAAATCTATGAACTATTGGCTCTTTTTATCTCTTTCCTGCTCTTAGAAGCCATTTTCTGCTAGGAAAGTGATTTATAGTTGGAATTTCTTATCAGTGAGGGTCACACTGTAGTCACTTCCTGTCTGAGTCAGGACTGAGTCAGCCACTTACATACCTGATATTTAACTTTTTTTACGGCAGAGAAAGAAAAAAAAAAGTAGCACAGCATAGTTATTTGTGTGCTAGGCACTGTACATACACATGTCTATCTCATCATGTCACATGTTACCTCGGGTATCCTTTAAGCACTAATGATTTGAAAAGCTTTTGCCAATGCAATGCTTCAGGTGATTTTTATAAAATCACATCACTCAAGTGAGAACACACACATAGCACTACATTAGCAAGAGCTTTTAAAATCACAAGCTATAAAAAAAGCTCTTGCAGTGTGAATCAGCCCTAAATGTAGTAATAGTAACAGTGCATTGAAGCTAAGTGCTGAGCAGAATACCAGTTTTATGGGCCAACTGTGTGCTTGGAATTACAGTACAACTTGCTTCCTGCCCTCTCTGGATTCAGCTGCTGGGTGGGTTAGCCAGGTGTGATCATATGACCCACAAAGCAGGACAAATGGAGGACAGGCTAAATTTCCCACAATTCCAATAGAGAACATGTGTCCATATTGTAGGTCAAGGGAAATAGATGGAAGGAAATGTTACGACCTCAACTCTGCAAAAGGGCAATTCCAGAGGTAATACATTTAAACTTGAGAATTTGTCATATTTGTTTGTTAATTTAGATAGCTATAAGGTTTAATATTAATTGGCGCAATTAAATATTTGCCAGAGTACTGCTTTAAAGTTCGCTAAATGAGGTTTGAATTATTCTACCTTTTAACAGCTTCAATAGAGTTATCTCGTTTGTGAGTACACTGCTTTTGACCTAAGCAGCAGAACTCAATGTGCTGTACATTCTTGGAATGCTTTGATGTCTCTCAGCCAGTAGAGGATATAGAAACTGAAAGCAGTAGTCCTCTGCCATTGTCTCACATTGCCCCCCTAGTGACAAGTGGCCATAAATACACATTACATCAGTACTAATTAGTAGTAAGGAAATGTAACAAACAAGAAATACAAATGTGATCAAATAAATTGGCTTTGAGTACTTCCAAGCCTCTAAATAAACTGGCTGCTAAATGGTTAAACAATACAATTTGCCTGGCTCTAATGCAAATCTTTTGGTTACAGGTGTGTCTCAGTTACACACTTGGAAACTGCATGCAGCCAGGGGAGGCAGAGCACCCTATTTGCTCAATCATTCTGGTTGTTACCCAAGAAAGCATCAAAAGTGAACAATGAAATAATTGAAATAGAATGTATTTGTGTGTGACCAGTATAGTATTACATGGTCTCCTCAAAACAAATGAATATAGAAACAAATGGCTGATAATACACTTTAGCACATCGTGGAATCTGTAGCCTGTGTTACAGTACAGACAGCCCAGGTATTTTCTCTTTCTGCCTCAGAGCAATCAGAAGCAGGAAGCTTGCATTGTTGTGTTAGCTATTTTCCACACTTCCACTAACTGAGTGACTGGATATAACATGGACATTCCCAATCTGACAGACTGTCTTAAGACAGGATGATAGAAGAGGGGCTGGGTTATTGTGTGCTCAGAATCAAAGTGCACAGTTTAAGGTAATCTTAGCAACTTTTACTGCTGAGCTTATTTATCAACAAAGGAGGACTTAAACATTAACTTTCCACATGTCTCCTCTCCCAATCACTGTGACAGCAGTGGAGATCTTTCTGCTCCATCTTCCAAGATGGCCACCATGACCCGCCCCTTCTAGTAACTGGCAAAGTAAGGGAAGAGACTGTGACTGACAAGGCAGTGACATTCCCACCTTTCCAAGAGTTCTATTGCCTGGATGTGGTAAAATGGAAAGCCCTGAAGATTGAACAGATACTTGCTGAAGACCTCATAGCTAAGCCGAAGGAAAAAACACCTGAAGAGGTGTCTAATGTACCAATTGTTCCTTTTTCACCTGTGGTAGCAGAGGTCACATGACTGGAGACCACACTGATTGGCCTCTGATCATGCGCCAAGCCCTGGAGATTAGTGCATGCATGAAAGCATGCAGATGCTGAAAGTGCGGTCAGCAAACTGAAACTGCTGCATGAGATACAGTGCAACAGTAGGGCGGGTATAAAATGACTTATCGCGTTTCTATGATATCGCCAATTTCTTATGTAATACTTTAATGACCAGTCTCTTGCTGATCTGCTCATAGTGTCGTTCACAAAATTAAACTTTACAAGCAGCAATATCTTTCCTTTTAAACCTTCCCTCCCCCCTGAACACTCAAGTTCTTATTTCATATGCAATGTATAAGGCATTATGTAGAACAGAATAGCCTTAAGTGAAGTGACAAGAAATGACCTCTAAATTCTTTGCAGCTTACTTGGCCTCAGATAATTCAGAGAATGGCACAGTCAGTACGGGCCCTGTAAACAATATTTTTTAGCTCTCTCTATGGTTTGTTTTCTCTGGCAACCTGAAGCTCTGAATGAATGCACAGGCTTGTGCTGCCCTGTTTAATAGCGCGGTTCATGGATTCCGGAGCAAGAGATCATTGGTGAGTGGGAGGGAGGGTCAAGATCTGCCTCCTTGTTGATGCAGGAAACCAGAACAGAGTCATCAGTCTACCTAAATATAACAAAAGTATTGGAGCTGATTTTACATAGATCGATATTCGCATAGAGTCCTAAAACTGTATTCTCATTTAAAGAATGTTCTCATTTTACAAGACCAGACATTCTGATTATACCCACCGACATCCTAATTTGATTGTTTCGGAGTTGGAATAGTATCCATGCAAAATGTATAGACATTTTGCATCACTCTGCTATTTTTATTTTTTATTGCTTGAACTGGATAGATAAATGGTGAAATTGGAAGATTATTCTTTGCTTTCCAATGGCTGGAAGCATTTTAATTATTTAGAGTTTTTCCAAAACTTTGTTCAACATTGTACCACCATCATAACATCTGCAGCAATATTACCGTTACTACCAGCAGCATGTACTGCATGTTACACTATTAGCACGACCCATGGTACTCGAGTAGCACAAATGTTGCTATGGTAACGCTCGTTAGTACCATTCAATACCGTAGTGACGTTCACTCTGCTTGAGTACCGTGGATCACACTATTAGCATAACTTGCAGTACACACTGTCGGTAGTAGTGCTGATATTTCTGTGCATTGTCTGTGCACGGCAATATTACGCCACTTTTGTGCACCAAACCCATTGTTCCGATTTAATATACATGACCTTACAGCAGACATGGGTAAATTTGGCCCTCCAGCTGTTAAGGAACTACGAGTCCCACAATGCATTGCATGAGTCCGACAGCCCTATTCATGACTCATAAAGACAAATGTATTGTGGGATTTGTAGTTCCTTAACAGCTGGAGGGCCAAGTTTGCCCATGCCTGCCTTAGAGTGTATGACCTTTGTGTGAGTCTTTTCTCCCTGAGTTGTAGGTGAACTGCAGAATCTGGACCTGCAGAGGCAAACTTCTTATGTTAGGCTATGTAGCCGACTCAGGAGGTTCCCTGGTCTCCCCAGCATAAAAATATTTGCATTCCCCAGTACACTGGACTGTATACACCAAGTTCCTTTTCCTGTTTTGGATCCTTCTGATCAGTTATCTGAAATGTGGGTTGGAGAAGGTGGATTACATGTACACTTTAAACATCTGGAAATCTTCACTTATTAGAGCTTAAAAATGTATATCCAAAAATAAGTTTTTGGATATACCATGGCTTAAATCAATGAGAACCTTTACATATATACTTGCCTGACTGCTGTTCTCCTTCCTTTTCTTAGATACTAAGTTAGAGACCATAAAAAAGTATACCGATCAGAACTTCACTGGCTAGATGTGTGTTCCAGTTGTACCTCAAAATCTCAAAAACTATAATGGTAGCCAAAGCAAACTGCCATCAAGTATCTTGCACCTGCCAGGTCATGGCTGTCCACCAAGATTTCATAACTGATGACCTGTTCTAAAATAGAAAATATCTCAAACTGAGCATATAGTACAGTAGATACACGTTAAGAGAAAGACTACCTGGAGGTTATCCTTCACCTGTCTCTGACTGTAGTGTATTGTCAGATTCTTACTATGCCTAAATGGTTGCTGCAGAACCTGGCTACCACTGGTACCTATAGCAAAGATTAAAGAAACAAATGGTTGTTACTTAGACCAAGTTTGCAACTTCAGTGAGTGGAGAAGATGGGTGGATTGATCAAATCTCCCTGAAGCCTTAAAGAAAACCCTAGGTTTCTTGTGACATGATGCGGCAGACTTATGTATGTACAGTGTCAAGCATACAAATATCTATGCTGTGTTCCTTTTCTTATTTTTCTGCCTGAAAGAGTTAAACATTAGGTATGCAAGTGACAGTTCCTCATCAGTTGGGGAGTCTAGTTAACCCTCACTGATAAGGAATTGCAGCCTTAAAACTCTTTCCTGACAAAGAATAACTTCTAAAAGTAGGGGATAAATAAAAAAAGTAAATAATTCATATATTATAGCTTCTGGGACAATGAAAGACTGTAACAGTCATATAAGACAATGTAAGATTAAACCTACATTTTTAGGAGTAGGAGGATATATTTAATAGTTTATCTCATCAGTTTATTTTCATCTCAAATTTCCTTTAAGATCAACATGACAGCCAGACTACTAGTATTTTTTTTACAGCCAGACTACTAGTATTTTTTTACAGCCAGACTACTAGTATTTTTTTTAAAGATGGCAGTCTGCATGATCCTCTTTTAAAGCTCATAGGCAAATAATTAACATAAAGAAAACTAGGCTTGGAAGAACAAAGAGAAATCAGGAGCCCAATATGGTGTAATAATGTTAAGTTAGTTGTGATGTAAAACAAGAAATCTTAGATATACTCACAAGTGCAGGTGGGGAGTATTAGAACCTGACCCTACTCAGGTTTTTAAGATGTCGCTCTCTGTAGATAGGAAACGGGGTAGCACCCCTCCACCGAGGGTGGAATCAAGATTTCAGCAAAGCTTGGTGTACAGAGGCGCCAGAGTAGAATAAAAACGTTTAAAAGCCGTCTAAAAGAGGGGGATGTTCAGGTGGACTTACCTCCCTCAAAAGTATAAAACTCAATTGAGTCACAATATATCAATACAAACATTTTTTTATTAAACTCCACTTAGTGCAACGCGTTTGCCTGATGAAGCAGGACCACACCCACGAAACGCGTTGCACTAAGTGGAGTTGAATAAAAAAAAATTGTATTGATATATTGTGACCCAATTGAGTTTTATAATTTTGAGGGAGGTAAGTCCACCTGAACATCCCCCTCTTTTAGACGGCTTTTAAACGTTTTTATTTTACTGTGGCGCCTCTGTACACCAAGCTTTGCTGAAATCAAGAAAACTGGGGCCCTTTTACGGACAAAAGAATGATCCTATCAAGCACACAAAAACTAGACTTGCATTGAGTCGGGTAAGCAAGTATGACCAATGTTTACAATTAATTTAGATGGGGGAACCTAATTAGCAATCATATTGTATGAAAGATGTGCTGCTCTTCATCCGCCCAGAGTATAGTATTAAGAGCTTTAGGATAGCCCATATAGAATTATGGCTTTTATTCGTTACAATTAGTAGGCTGGTTAACACAGCTGCCTCCCTAACAAGCTTTCCAGGAAATAATGACTCCTAATAGGAAGTCTGACTGCTGTAACAAGTTTTACATTGGTCTCTAGGGTGCTGTGATCCCATGAAACATACTGCGCAAACGGCAGACTTATAGTATCAACATGTACCAATCCTAGTTAAAGCGAAACTCCAACTTCATATGATGAAACTGGGCAGTGAAATGAGAAGTTTAGTGGTAAGGTCATTCGTCCACTGGACATGGTGAACTCTTGTCCTGTGTGAGAGTCTACAATTCTCTAGAGCTGACTACATGATACTCACAAAGACTCAGCATGATGTTTCACAGTCTTATAATAAAAACAAGCAAGATCTGACCATTCTAAATTGAGTATGAAGAAAACTTTATCCCTGGCAAAGGTATGATCCTTTGGTCTCTGAGGAAGCGTGCTATCTCACGAAACGGCTTTTAGGCCATTTAACCTATGTATGCTTGTAACTCTCTGTGTGTAACTCTGCATATAAATTCTGCAAGCATTTGTCCTGGTGCCCAGAGTTTTTTTTCTACTGTACCCATCTAAACCTGGTCTACTGGAGCACATCAGTTTTCCAGACGCAGGTTACTGTGCTTTAGCCAGCATTGAGTGCAGCCATCCCTCATTCTCTCTATCCAATATAAATTGGGAATGATGAAACCTCTAGATCTGGCTAAGGTATGATCCTCTTTGGGTTGAGGGTGACTTGAACTTCTGTTCTACCCTTTAAAGTAAAATCTGAGATTCAAAAATTGATAATCCTATATAAAAAAAAAGTGCTAAAAAATGTTTTAAATCATTTCTACAGAATTACAGTGTACGCCTAAGAAATATTCATGCGGCAAGAAATACTTGATATGATGTTATATCTTTTATAAAGGAGTACTTGCTATAATAATACTGATACACTGGACAAGGTGAGTCCTGTTATATCTAAATGAATATAGTCGTCCAGATAGGAGCCAACATCCAGTGTTGTAGTGGCGGGTACTCGTGCATGAGCACGCCCTCTGCTCGTTCCCAGCGGCATTCACTTGCCAGCAATTGGTGAAGGGAAGCAAGTGCCTGGAATGAATAGACATGACCCTGATCAGGGGCTATGTCCATTCATAATAACAGAAGTAAACGGAAGTACTGTTAAATGTTAAAAAAAATAAAAATTGAACACTTCCTGGCAACCCAGGATAGTGTTTTAGCACCATCAAGTAGTGAAAAAGTAAAATTACATTAACCATATATTTTTAATAAAAAATTAATTCAATGAATCCCCTCTAAAGCCCCTTCCATTACCAAACAAACACTTGTTGTGATAGATGGGACTAATGGCCAAATAAAATGGGTGTGTTTTATTTATAGTAGCATTGCTTATTTTAAAACTACAGGGGATGGAATTGAAGAAATAGTATATTTTTTCCTGCTTTCCCTATAACATGCATAGAAAATAAAGTATTTAATGAAAACAAGTATCGTCCACAAAAACCCTAATTTGTGGTAAAAGATAGAGATCGCTGACTGGGAAAAATTGCTTCCGTCCTTGAGGCTGAAACAACCGTATTCTGAAGTGGTTAATGAGGACCTGAAGTGGAAGGCTCACACAGACGCTTGGCGGATGATTACCACGGGTGTCTGATACAACACTCCCATTCAAGCAAATGGGAACATTTATATCGTCCGTTTACACGAATGTGGCATTCCGATTTTCCCCGTCGTTCTAGGCAACCCTGGAAGCTGAATGTGGCTTCCAGGGTGAATTAGCCGGCACATCTTCATGTCTCCCTGTGGGGACGAAAAACGCTGATCATGACGGGACACCGCTGATCACCGCTGAAAGCTTGAGCAAGCGATCGAGACACCGCAGAACGGAACGCTGGAAGACGTCCATCTGAACCAGCCCATATTTATTTCTTTTTAAACAATACCAGTTGCCCAGCAATCCTGCTGATCTCTTTGGCTTCTGCAGTGTCTGGACCATACACTTCAAACAAGCATATAGCTAATCTTGTCAGATTTGCAGGACTACCAGGCAACTGGTATTGGTTTAAAAATAAAATGAATATGGCAGCCTCCATATCCCTCTCACAGCAGGTTCCCTTTAAATAATTGCTATAAATAGTTTGTCTCGAATTAGTCTTTCACTGAAGTTCAGATTTCCGTCAAGCTTGCCACAGGCATAAGCAATTTTGGGAAGACTGAGTGACTGTGTTACATCCATTACTTCCATAGAGCCCAGGCTGACAGCTCTGCAGGACATATAACCAATTAGGCACATTTAAAACACTTGACTGATTACTTACCCAACTCCAAAGGTGCCCTCGCTTTTCAGCGTCCCTTACCCCTCCGCAGCCACCCTCAGGCAAAGTACGAGTGCGCCATAAATATGTAAATTCCACGGATTAAAGAAAACATGTTTAAAGAAACGACTGAAACCAATATTATACCGCCTGCAAGGCTGATTGCAATCCAAATCACCTTAAGATACCTCCAAAACATCAGCCATCTTAAAAATTCGTAAGTAAGCAAGCTGATTGGCACATACAATCAGTATTTGTTTTTCCAGGTGATTATGTAGAATGTATATTTTAATGTAATGCGTTTCATGTTTTCAACATTTGGTTCACTTCCAGATGTCTCTGGTTGTTCCGTAAATGCGTGATAAATGACTTGCGTTTCTGTGTGTTCTGCAGAAACTCTGGAATACATGTGGTTGACTATTGCAAAACCCGGACCCAGTCACAGCTGCAGCTAGCCAGGCCAGAGATCCAGGTGTGCTGATCACCAGGGACTCATTAGAGGCCGATAAAACAGAGAATGCTGTATCTGTGCATTCCGCTCGCCTGCTGCTCACTTATACGCTATTTATAAATGTTTTCCTGCTAAATCTGCTCCCCTGCGCTGAACTTTCCAAACCTTGCAGGTCTCTTTCCTATAAACATGGCAATGGCAGCTTGGACGTCTCTTTTACCTGCACACAAACTTTCCAAGAGCTTGTAAAGCCCTTTATTCATATTCACCACTCACCAGTCAAAATAACTTAAAATGTACTAATAAGTGTATGATCACTGCCAAACCATGCTGATGCCTCAAAACAAAAACAACAATAACAAAGATCACATATCGTTGAGTTCCCAGATTTTGGTGACACAGAGAGATTAGGAAAATCAGAAAGGGGTGAGACACATAGAAAACAAGGAGAGGAGCTATGTATGGAGGAAAGGGGATTCTAAAGGTGGCCTTACACTTATAGATTTGCAGCAGATCGACCATCAGATAGATTTCTGTCAGATGCCTGTCAAGTCAAATCTGACAGGAATCTATCTGATGTGTGCCACACACTAGGAACAGATTTCCAATAGATTTCAGAATGAAATCTATTGGAAACCAATCTAAAGGCTGCCATATACTGGTCGATTGCCACCAGATCGACCAGCAGATAGATCCCTCTGTTATTGAGTCTGATCAAAAAGGGATCTAATGGCTGCCTACACTGCAAACATATTTTGAATCGATTTCACTATGAAACCGATTCACAATCTGTGGAGCTGCCACTACCGCCCCCTCTCCTCCCCCCCCCCCCCCCCCAGCATACATTACCTGATCCGGCTGGCGCGAGTCTCCCGTCTCCACTGTCTTCTTCTCCGCTCTGGGCTCCAGCTTCACTTTACTTCCTGTCTGGGGAAGTTTAAACAGTAGAGGGCACTCTACTGTTTAAACTTCCTTTCGGGACAGGAAGAAGTGAAGCCAGCCGAAGCCCAGCGGAGAAGGAACAATGGGGACAGCGGGTATACGCGCTGGCCGGATCAGGTAATGTATTGCCGCTAGCGTCGGTCGTCAGACATTCAAACGCCGCTATCGACGCACTCCCGACCCGCCGGCGATCAAACGAAATCTTCCACGCGGACAGATCGACGGGAACGATCGATTTTGGACGGAAATCGATCGTTCGGTCAGCGTTTGTGCAACGATTTCACAGCAGATTCGATCACAGTGATCGAATCTGCTGTATATCGACAGGAAATAGTATAAGTGTATGGCCCCTTAAATGCATTATTGGACCATTAGATTCAATGCAACTCTATAAGCCATCGATCTGCTGCCAGCAGCAGATCGACCTAGATCTTCCATCCTATCAGATAGATCAAATCCATCGAAATTGATTGAAATTGGCCACAAATCGATGGATTTGAAAGAATCGATTTCTGATTGATCGATCCATTCTATAGGATCGATCGATCAATCAATGGCTGAAATCGACCAGTGTATGGGCCCCTTAACACCAGTTTAGAAAGGGTTTCATTGCAATAAGTGGATAAAATGTGAAATTTCTTAATTCTATAGCCCAGCTAAAATGGGGCCAGGATGATTTGCTTACAATGAAGGATATCCAAAGGGGCGGGAGTTTATTTATCCTATTTGACCCAACCATGCCCTTCCCAGGAGGCACTGAGCAGTGGCCAATGCCAGGTCCTCCTCCTCAAACTGACAACAGCAGGAAGGAGGTGAATGCCATTCTCCCGCCCAGAGGTGAGAACAGAGCCTTCACCGTGGTCTGTAACACCTAGATTTTGAGAACTCAAAAGCCCACCATAGTGTAGTATTTCAGTCCAATATGGCAAAAAGAAAACAATATAAGATATACTCACAAAGGTAGGTTTGCTCACCATCAACCGCAATCAAGGCGTTAGGGGAACTTGACCCAACCCCTTGGGATAGATTAAGATGTTGCTCTCTGTAGACAGGAAGAACGGGAGTAGACCCCTCCACCAAAGGTGGACTAGTGATACTTGTATCCGAAACACTGAGGCGCCAAAAGGATAAAATAATGTTCAGTTAAAATTAGGGGAAGAGGTGAGGCGCCACCCTCGCTTTGATAACGGATCAGCTGCTCCTGATCCACTGCCTGAGGAAGTGGGCTGTGTCCCACAAAACGCGTCACAATTACTGGAGTACATTGTTAAAGAATACTTGAAATATTTATCTTGTTGAATCTTCCATAGGGAGGGGAGTACCCCTTCCCCTAATTTTAATTTAAACATTGTTTTATCCTTTTGGCGCCTCTTTGCTTTTGATACAAGCTGGATTTGGAGGTTAGGGTGGAGAAGGACAAGATGAGAGAAACTAATTAGTGTGCTAATGTTTTTCATTTAAAGAAGACCTGTCCATGCTGCAGTGCTAAATTACTGATGTCAGCTCCCTGGCTATACTTCTAGCAGGGGTGAGGGAATCACAAAATTGAACCTAATAATTTAGCCAAGCAATGAGCAATGCTCAACAACACACTTGAAAGGAGCCAGCAGATTTTTTTTAGTATTATTTTCAGTGCGGCCAATCGCATCGGTCTGTGGCCATGTTTTGCCATGTAACACTTGCTGCATCTATATAAACAGAAAATATTTTACCCAAAAGATATGATGATACATATCCCATACATGCTCATAGTCCATATACTTAGCTGCTTTGGAGCTCTGCTTTGCAACTCCTACACACATAACAGAGACATTTAATAGCTGCTTAATAAACATGTCCATATGCTGTTTTAGAGTATAAACAGAAAGCTACTGGAAGACATTTTTCCACTGTTAAGTGGCAATATGTCTGGGGCGATAGTTGATGCCAGGATGCGTTGAACTATGTTGCCATAACTGCTTCTTTTGTGTCCTAATTACTAGCTAAATCTCTGCTATTAGGAAAAGATTAAGATTCCTTACAAGTTATTATTCTTTCCCGTGGTTTAAGTATCTCTTTATTAGGCAAAAACCCAGACCACTCTCTGAGCACTACGCCATATTTCTACTTAAAGAGTCTTTACAGAATGCTTTCAAAATACTAATCGTATCAAATGCTTGGCATTATGTTTTGCCAACTTTATCACTTAATCATATGGCAGTATTAGGAACATTGTTTACATAAGGTAGGAGGAATAGCAGGTATTATTTAAAGTGGACATGAACTCTTGCACAGGACAGAAGGAAAACAGAGAGAAGCACACCCTCTATGTATTTAGAGGGAACCCGAGGCGGGAGGAATATTGAGGCTGCCATATTTAATTCCTTTGCACAGTGGGAGACATGGCAGCGCTTTCAAACAACCTCATACCTGAATGATTTAACTGCAATGGTGAGCAGAGCTCCAGAAACTGGACTAAATTACACACCCAGCATACACTGCAGGCAAAGAGAGGGAGGGGGAATTAGTGATTAAGCTGCAACGGTGGGCAGAGCTCCAGAAGCTGGACTATATTACACACCCTGCATCACTATAGACCAAGGGGGGGTGTTAGCTTCAGTGATAATTAGTGCACAAATTATGACCTAATAGACTTCCCCACGGCGGTGACGTACCCCCTTGGGGAAGACCTACCTCTAACCTAGCAATAAAAACATAATTCCTCGTGCTGCTATTCATAAATGGTATACACATTTCATAAGACAAGCAAAACAGACAAATGATAAGCGCTCAAGGATGCACCTGAATTGTGAGCCATCAGCGGCAATGCAGAGCCCCCTAGGGCTGAATACATGCCTCTAATGCAAAACAGATGCAAAATTATGTGCTAACTCTAATCTAAAAATTTGAGAGTGAATTTAAAACAGTGAAGGCAGCTAGCCACTAGTATACTTACATTTAAGTTTGCACAGTGGGAGACATGGCAGCGCTTTCAAACAACCTCATACCTGAATGATTTAACTGCAATGGTGAGCAGAGCTCCAGAAACTGGACTAAATTACACACCCAGCATACACTGCAGGCAAAGAGAGGGAGGGGGAATTAGTGATTAAGCTGCAACGGTGGGCAGAGCTCCAGAAGCTGGACTATATTACACACCCTGCATCACTATAGACCAAGGGGGGGTGTTAGCTTCAGTGATAATTAGTGCACAAATTATGACCTAATAGACTTCCCCACGGCGGTGACGTACCCCCTTGGGGAAGACCTACCTCTAACCTAGCAATAAAAACATATAATAAAAACAAATATTTAATTCCTTAACTATACAAGTTGCCTGGTAGAGGCGGGGGCAGGAGAAGGAGAGAGAGGCAGAGAAAAAGCCGGCGGCTTGAATTGTTACATTGCCGCCGGCTGAATTGCAATAAATTAACGAAGTTGTTATACGTTTGGCCGCTGCGCTGCGGCCAGAAGATACATTAACCTCAGAGGAATCAATCCATTTCTAACATTGGCCGCAGCGCAGCGGCCACTTCGCGCATTGGCCGGCCAGAACCCGAAGTGGCCGGCCAGAACTAGAAGTGGCCAAACTTCGGGTTCTGGCCGTAACTTATATAAGTAAAGCTAGATAAGAGACGTCAGGGGGTTGATTCACTAACCGGCGCTAAGTGTTAGCGCCGGAGTGAAAAGCCTCTAAGTGCCCCATAAGTAGCTCTGCTCACACAGCCGCGCAGAGCTACTTCACACATGGCCCCGCTCAGTGCGCGCACACAGCTTTGCGACGGTAATAGTGCGCGGTGCGACAATAATGTCGCACCCGCTGCCCTACAGACTGAGGCGCTACGCCTGCTACTGCTGAAATTCTGTTTGTCCCCACGTTTATTGCCTGATGAAGCGGGCGTGGCCTGCAAAACGCATTGCACTTTTTGGGTACTATATAATAAATGTGATTACTATTATACAGACAGTCTTTCGTGTCTGCTTTATGGAGGTAAGTCCACCACTTCCTCCAAGCAAATTTTAAAGGTTTTATCCACTTTTACCCTGCTGGCGCCCCTGTTCCCCGTTTGCTCGTTTGCTGTACCGTGTCCACCCCAGGTGGAGGAGTGATCTACCCCTTTTCTGATCTACAGAGAGCGACTTCTTAATCCTGAGTGAGGACAGGTCTAATCTCCTCACCTGCCTATACAGTGGTTGCCTTTGTGGTAACCCACGTTTGTGAGTATACTCTTCTCACTAATTATCTTTACTAATTTTATGCTGAACATACTACACTATATTGGGCTCTCGGTTTCTCTAACCTTTGCACATATCCCAGTTGATCCAGGGGAAGGCGAAAAACTTTACAAGGCCTGGGCCAATTAGCCTTAAAAGTGAAAAATGCCTTTTCGACTCCAGATGGCAGTCAGATAAATCCCTGGATCAACTCTCCCGGGAATTTCCTAGTAATGATAGCTGTGGATGCCCTTCAATGCAAGGAAAGCATCCAAGCCCTCTTTAACCACCTCCGTACTAGCAGTCTCTGCCCTCTTAAGAACCAGAGACTGCTGGTACGGTAAAACGCTACCTCCTGACGAATCGCCGCACATACTCGCCGGTCACAACGCTGTCTCATCGCCGCAGGCTCCACTTTCTGCCATCTCTATGATGGCAGAGCACTGTTAGCCGGTCAAGAGACGCTTCCATTCTCTCCTGACGCTGTCTATCAATGGGAGCCAATGTGATTGGCTCTCCGTGATCACGCGGTCAGGAGCAAATGAAAACGGCTCCTGACCTGCTTATAGAGCTCTGCCGTCTTATAGACGACAGAGCGGGCGAATTGCGGCAGGTGCAGAGCGGCGAGATCGGCGGTAACGGCAGGGACGCGCGATTCATTAGGACGTTGAATCTACTTCCAGTCAGAGCCACAGCACCACCAGCTGGACGTAGATTCACACTGCGTCGGTCTGGAATGCAGATATAGAATTTGCCATAACTACTTCCTGAGGTAAGATGTTGCAGATTTTAAAAACTCTCACTGTGAAGGACCCCTTTCTCAATAAATGGCAAAAACGTTTTTCCTCCATATGCAGATCATGTCCCCTTGTCCTCTGTACAAGCCTAGGGACAAAAAGCTCATCTGCCAAGATTTTGTATTGCCCTCTGATGTACTGCATTTATACATGTTAATCAGGTCACCTTTCAGTTTTTTTCCAAGCTAAATAAGCCCAGTTCGTCTAACTGCTCAGTGAATCTGTCTGTAGCTACGCTGCTGCTACTGAATGTAAGTCTGTGTGCAGCTCATGGCATTAATAACACGTCTGGCAAGAACCGTGTTCTGTCTGTGGTCAGGCTTGCCCAATGCTGCTTGTACTAAATACACTGCATCAGGCAGCACTGCACGGCTCTGTATTCTTTATCACCTGCAGGCTATGAAGCTGATGACACGAACATGTATAAACCTAAAGTTTCCATTGCATTAATAAGTAATTACAGCCATGCCTGAGGGCTAGTTTGTTTTGGACAGGATTTGTAGTACATCAGGTTGGTGGTTGGCAAAGGAACCTCTTCAATGTTGGGCCAGAAAATAAGCCAAAGGCTAATGAAACAGGAAGCAGTGCAGGAGATGGCCCTTGTAACGTTATTGTACATTATGATGTCTTGACTGAAGCAGGTGCCTCGGAGCTGGATCCATGTTTAAGTGCTGGTGCTTCATGAATAGGAACTTTGCGCCAAACTCAACTGTCCCAAAACCACCTCAGTGTCAGAACACTTTGGTGATCATGGCGATGAATATGGATTTCAATGCATTTAAAGTGAACCCGAGGTGAGAGAGGTATGGAGGCTGCCATATTTATTTGCTTTTAAAGTGGACCTAAACTCAGAACTTCATCTAAGCTCTAAAAGATAAACAACAGCATAATAACCTTTAAAGAAAAAAAACATTTCTTTGTTACAGCTGATACAAATCCTGCAATAAATCTGTAGTGTGTCTACTTCCTGCTTTCATGGAAGCAGACATATTGTTAACATCCCGTGTTTACAAATGTGCTCTCAGCCGTGACACAGCTAAGAGATAAAATTACAACTTGTGATTAGCCACAGATGAGGGGGAATTAGCCAGGCTAAACTCTCTAATTACATACAGAGTGCATTTCTCTATATTTTCCTTTTGTCCAGATCACTAGTTTTAGTAAATCCATCTAAAGCTAGACATACAAGAATCAATGCAAGTCTACTCGACTTACAGTTTGATCGACGTGATCGATAAAAATATTAACAGACAATCAAATTGATTGCAGTAGCATACGGCGGGCGCAAACTGGAAGTGAAACGATTGCAGTACTACGATTGCAGTACTTTGCGGGAGCGTTGGGGATTGTAAAGATCCGATCCATCATGCCGGTCGTTATCACCACTAGGGATGGCCCAGCCTAGGAGAACTCATGGAGAGACATTTGATCAGCTGATAGATTTGTAAGGCTCTGATTTGCTGGTCCTGATCATGTGTTAAACCAGGAAGTCATCACAGCAAATCAGAGGCTTTCAAATCTATCAGCTGATCAGACTGATCACATGCTTCTCCATGAGTTCTCCTAGGCTGGGCCATCGCTAATCACCACGTGTTGCCAAGCGTCATTCGTGTAATCGTGCGTCTGTACCCACATCGCGAGATTGCGGAAACAATCGCTAAAAAAAAATCACCGGACATCTAAGGAAGCACCGTAAATATCATGTAATGGGCATGGGCCTTTAGAATCACTCTCTTACTTTAAGGGAAAAAGGACTCTAATTGAAATTAATTTAAGTAGAAATATTCCAGTCACGTCAGGCAAACTTTCTTTTGGGCGCTCAGGCTGATAAATGATTTTAGGAATGATAGTTATCTGCTCTCCGCACTGTGTAATCAGATCCCAGCATGGTCTCCTCATGCATTCATTAATGCAAGGTTAATAAAATCAAGCCCAGCATAATCAGATAACAGTACTGTGTCTGGACTAGGCACAGCATGGGGACAGGCTGCAAGGTACAGCGGCCGTCTGCTCTGTGCTGCGGCCGAACAAAACACATTCAGTGTATATAAAAAACCCATGATCGATAGAGGGACACAGCTGCGGGGATTTCATGGGCTTCAGCCACAGTTGGCTAAACAAGAGCTAATAAAAAAGGCATTTATACGGGTCAATAAAAGAAAGTGTTTGGAGGCTATATCTGAATCAGAGGCTTTTTATCCCTGTTTAAAAGCGGGCCTGAACGCAGAACTTCCTCTCTGCTCTAAAAGATTAGCAACAGCATAATAACCTTTAAAGAAAAACATTTTTGTTACAGCTGATACAATTAGGTGTATCTACTTCCTGCTTTCATGGAAGCAGACATAGGGTTAACATCCTGTGTTTACAAATTAGCTGCTCTGAGTTGAGAAGGGATTCCTGAGTTGACACAGCTGAAGAGATCAAATTACGGTGGTGATTAGTCCCAGATGAAGGGGAATTAGACAGACGAAACTCTCTAAATACATACAGGGAGCACTTCTATCTGTTTTCCTTTCTTTCCTGTGCAAGAGTTCAGGTCCACTTTAAATGTATTTACTGCAGAAACTACAGACATGCAAAGCACAAAACTTTGTCCACAGCTAATTAATTAAACATTACTTTCATATGAATTAAAAAGATAACCAAAAACAGGAGTGGGTAAAGAACACCCTAGGACAGTGATGGCTAACCTTGGCACTCCAGCTGTGACTAAACTACAAATCCCATCATGCCTCTGCCTCCCCGAGTTATGCTTAGAGCTGTCAGAGTTTTGCAATGCCTCATGGGACTTGTATTTCCACCACAGTTGGAGTGCCAAGGTTAACCATCACTGCCCTAGGAAAAAAGCACAAAGGGAGCCCAATAGCGCAATATGTCAATAAGTATGAAATTGAGAGTAATAAATCTATACTCACAAAGTTAGGTTGTTAGAGAGGCAACCAATCGCATAGAGCAGGTGGTGAATACAATCCCGTCTCCACATGGGTACCACCAGGGAGGACCGGGTGTAGGGCGGTCGCACTCTTGCACTCTTGGAAAGATAAGGATAAAAAGTACTACCAGTCCATGAAAGCACTGTAGACCATGCCTTCCTCCCCTTTCTGGGGAGAAGGGGAGGTGGAGCTAGCACAACAAGTTGAAAAGGGGCCTAAGTAGAATAAAACTAGATTACAGCCAATTAAAATAAAAAAAAAAGTATAGAGTTGGCTTACCTCTCAGACGACACAATCAATTCTAAACCAAGAGCACCTCTGTTCAGACACTTGATTTTTTTCGGCGCTGTTAAAGGCCTGATGAAGTGGGCATGCACCTACGAAACGCGTTGCCCATGCTAAATAAAAACTGATCTCTTATTTCAAAATTGATTGTGTCTCCTGAGAGGTAAGCCACCTCTATCATTTTTTGATTTTAACCTAGTTTTATTCTTCTTTGGCACGGCTTCAAATTGTTGTTTAAATCTACTTTAAAACTGTCTCTTTGTTTTTCTATACTACTTTTCTCTATTTATTTTTAGGGACGTAAAGCAATTTTATACTGAAGTATATTACCCCAATAAGATTCTTTATGGAACAAAAGTACTCTACATCAATGGACCTTATGTGCAACAACCCAGATTGCCCTTGAGGAAGTGTCGTCCCTGTCACTAAAAGTGAAGACATTAAAGAACACCTGAAATAAGAGGAATATGGAGGCTGACATATTTATTTGCTTTTAAACAATACACAGTGCCTGGCTGTCACGTTGATCTTCCGCCTCCAATACGTTTTAGCCATGGACCCTGAACAAGCATGCAACAACAACAATAACAATAATATTTCTATAGCGCTTTTCTCCCTGGGGACTCGAAGCGCTGTGACCCTGCATTATGCAGTCTCAAAGGCGCGGGAAAAGAGGTAAGTTTTTAGCCTTTTTTAAAGCTGTCCAGAGAAGGAGCCTCTCGTACTGATTGTGGAAGTGAGTTCCATAGAGTAGGGGCTGCGTAGGAAAAGGCCCGAGCACCAAATGTTAAGTGTATCCTGGGAATAACCAGCTTCATCTTGTTGGCAGATTAGATGTTTCTGACTGAAGTCTGACTAGATTAGCCACATGCTTGTTTGAGGTGTGTGATTCAGACATTACTGAAGCCAGAAAGATCAGCAGGACTACCAAGCATACGGTATTGTTTAAAAGGAAATACATATGGAAGCCACCATTTGCGCCCCCTCCCCCTTCCATTACTTTAATTCAGCTTTACTGTTTTGATGCTGTTCCAGTGGATGTAAGTATCGTTCAATGACATTACACAGAGGAAGCCAAGAAATTATGTCCCTTTATTCTCTCCCTATTCACAATTATATCTGATGCATCTGCAACACAAACCACTGACACCTATACACTTTAACTATAAAATATTTTAATCTGACAACTAATTCTCCTTGTATTGTAGGTCAACACTGGTTCTCTTAGTCAGGTCTTCAGTGACAAAAGGCCTGCACAAAGTGAACAGAATTCTCTGCTCCCCTACCTGACTGCATACAACTGTATATATAACCTCCTGCATTGGCCCTACTATGGTGAAGTAGGCTGTGTCCATTTTTGCAATTATCTCTGCCCTTCAATCTAATCCAGTGACACGGAGCTGACATTCTCCACTAATAGTGCAGCGCACGGTGCAGGTAACAAGTCCTTCTCTCCCTTATCTCACATTCTTATCAAGTCATTATGTCAGGCTTATGCCGCATTTTCCATTACCTAAAGGGAGAGGGAGCAATAACAGCTTCCAGCATCCATCCTACCTGGGAATGCCAATCATACAATTACATCTGCAGATACAGGTGACTAGGCATGGTTTAGTATCTGTAAATGATGTGGTTGTTTCCATATACTACCCATACCGCAATCTCAGATCTGCACATGGCCTTCTTCTGTCCTCCTCTAGAATCACCTCCTCACATTCACGTATACAAGATTTCTTACAAGCCTCGCCCCTCCTCTGGAATACCCATCCAAACACATCGGAGACTCTACAATCTTTGAAATTTTTAAGCGCTCTCTTAAAATTCACTTTTTCTGACAATTTTTTTTAAAGGGTTTAAAAAAAAAAAGTTAAAGTGACAGTGCCACATTAAAAAAATAAAGTGTTTTTTATTTTGTGAAGTGTTCACCCCTGCTAGACTAATTAACCCCTTGTGCCACCTATACTTAACCTTAAAGTAGATCCGAGATAAAGTTTTACTCCTTGCTTAATTGTGTTCCTTACATATAGTTTATTGGGCATTTCTTAAAGCCAAATACTTTTTTTAATACCCTAATTCCCTAAAAACTAGACAAGCTTCACCCACAGCTCCTCCAGAGGCGCAGTAGACACGTGTCAGCATCTACACAGGAGGGGACCCTGGGCCAGCTGCTGGAAGCGGAGCTGCGGCGAGGGACATATCGGCTGCCAGGGGCTGGAGGAAGTCCCGGGTAAGTCAATCTTTTTTGTTTTCATCAAGCTCTGATTTGTCCTTTAAGATTTGTGGACACCTGTAATGGCTGTCACCATAGCGATCAGATGCGATCACTAGGGCGACAGCTTGGGGATCCAATGCTGTATTGATTTATCACTATGATGTTGCGGAGCAATGCATCTATACAGCACTGGGGTTCCCAAACTGTGCACCCTAGCGATCACAGGCAATTTGCTACAGATGCACAAGCTGGCAATCATGGTATGCTACATGCCCAACTAGTGATAAAATATGGCCTATATGGTATCGTTTTTATTGACACAAGCCAAATAATGTATTTTGAGTTTTTTTTAAAACTGTGGTACTTGTCATGTAAAAATTAGGAAGGGTGAAACATTAAAAATAGTGTGTTATTTTTGCGTTCTTGCGTAATTTTCCTCCATAAAATGCCTGTGAAACAATACTTGGAAAAGAAAGTAACTTTGATGGCATAGGTGATAAAAAAAAATGATTGCTCTATCAATAGTGATGGAGCGGATATGCCTACATTTTCAGTAATCTTAAAGTGGACATGATCTCAGAACTCTTCTCTGCTCTAAGGCTAATTTCACACCAGGACGTTGCGTTAGAGGGGGCGTTAAGGTCGCATAACGTCCCCCTAACTCAACGCCTGGTGGTGCTGGATCTGGACGTCAGAGCGACCCGCGTTGTGCAGCTCACTCTGGCGTCAGTGATGCCGTGATGCGCACTCTTGTGCGCATGCGGCATCACGTGGTCCCGCCGGCCAATCGCCGCACAGAGCGGCTGCTCCAGGAAGTAAACACTGCACGTCATAACGTGCAGTGCATATTAATTAGCCATGTGCCTGGCCGCTCTCCGCTCCTCCCCAACATTACTGAGCATGTGCAAGCAGTCTAACGCGGCTCAGCCGCGTCCAAAGTACTGCATGCAGTACGTTGTCTTGTGACGCAGCGTTACAATGTAACGCAACGTCCGCACTGTGAACAGCCCCATTGATTTTTCATTACTGTGCGGTGGGCTGCGTTACAGGCTGCTCTAACGTGCGCCTGTAACGTCCCACTGTGAAACCAGCCTAAAAGATACACAACAGCATAATAACCTTTAAAGCGGATCTGAGATGAAAAACTAACTATAACAAGTAACTTGTCTATATATATTATCTAAAGTTGAGATAGTTTACACAGCATATCTAGCTGCAAACATCTTCAAAAGTTTATGATTATTTATTCCTGTGATACAATGAGGGCAGCCATGTTCTGTATGTCACATTGTCACAGGCTGAGGGCTAGAGATGCTATCAGCTTGCCTGTGTGTAAATTCAGTCCCCTCTCCTCTTCCCTCCTCCCCTCTGCCTCTGAAATCAATGGCTAGTAACCTCCTCCTCCTCCTCCTGCCCAGGCAGAGCTCCCATAAGCCCTTGCTACAGTGCCAAGGCACAAAAGGAGCTGTGGGCGAGGCTTGTTAGTTTATAGGGAATTAGAGTATTAAAACAAAACAAAAAAAGTATTTGGCTTGAGGAATGCCCTATAAACTATATGAAAGGAACACAATTATGCAATGAGTAAAAGTTTACCTCGGATCCACTTTAAACAAAAAAAAAATGTGTTTGTTACAGCTGATACAAATCCTAAAATAAATCTGCACAGTTTCTACTTCCTGATTCATGGAAGCAGACATATTGTTAACATCCTGTGCTTTCAAATGGGCTTATCTGCCATCTCTGCCATGGCAGTCATGTGACAAAGGGTGGAGATCAAATTACAACTAGTGATTAGACACAAATGAGGGGGAATTAGGCAGGCTAAACTCTCTAAATACATACAGGGTGCATTTCTGTTATTTTTTCCTTGTGTCCTGTGCAAAAGTTCAGGTCCACTTTAACTGCCTAAAGACCGCCCCACGCCAATAAGCGTGGACGCGGCGGCAGCCCCAGGACCGCCTAACGGCAATTGGCCTCAGGTCCTGGAGCCGGCTACTAAAGGAGACGTGCACAGGGTCCGCGCGCATCTGCTTCTCGGGGGGCGGAGCTCCACCCCCTCTTCTGTCTCCAAATGGCTATTGCTGCTTGGGAGACTGTTAGACGGCGTGACCGCCGTCTATAACATAGTGCAGCACTGCACGGGGGACAGCCGTGTGACACGGCTGTCCCCCTGGGGGACTAGAGAGCGATCGGCTCTCATAGGCAGAAGCCTATGACAACCGATCGATCGCGTGAGTGGCCGGCTGTGGGGAGGGAGGGGTTTGCTAAAAATAAGAAAAAAGAAAAACATTAAAAAATGCTACAAAAACACACACATAAATATTTATTTAAAAAAATAAATAAACAACTGGGGGGCGATCAGACCACACCCAACAGAGAGCTCAGTTGGTGGGGGGGAAAAGGGGGGGGCCTGCAGCTTGGCCTTAAAGCTGCAGTGGCCATTTTAGTAAAAATTAGCCTGGTCTTTAGGGGGGTCTAGCACTGTGGTCTTCAAGTGGTTAAGGGGTAAAAACCGAGGGATGCAAAGTGGTTAAAGGAAACCAGCAATAATGCTGTCTGTATTCTTGGCATTCAGATTCCATGGGATAAGATTAATTTTTTTTTGTCTACAAAATTCTCAGAAAATTGCTACAGTAATACCAATACGCAGAAATCATAGAAGGTGATCTGAGCCTTAAGCAAGTACTTGTTTGTCTTTTGATAAACTGTATTTTTGACTAGATTAGTGCCTTCAGGCACAGGATACACCTATATTACGCATTGTCCTTAATGCACCCTATGAAACCAGGAATACTTGTTGGCTCTAGAGATATAGTGAAGTGAGTAATGGTATGTGCAATAACTTATAGCAAATAGATTACATTTATTGTTCAAAAAAAGTCCATGCAGAATTTTCTTATCAATGTGTGTTAATTCTGTTTGCTTTGTATTTGTGCTTTTTATGTTGTATCTGCAGACTCTGCTTCATAGCTAAAGCTGTGTACATTCACTAGATAAAACTTGGCTGAGGCAGCTGAACTACCGCCCCTGCTCAGGGTCGGTTCCCGCTTTGCACCGTTCGCCGCTCACCTGTCCAGCTGCCGATCGCCGCTGCTCGGTCCATCTATATTCAACCCGGAGGCAAGCAGGAGCATGGGAGTATCCATAGGTAGCAATAGACCAATTCTCCCTAGCAACAGGGAGAATTTTAATTGGCCCTCCCTGAACCAATGAGAGTTCTCCCTGTTGCTGAGGATTCCCATTGGTCTTTTGCATCCAATAGCGATCCCCATGTTTCTGCCGGCTACCGGGCTGTGTGCAGTACAGAGTGGCGGTGATCGACGGCCTGTGGTTCTGTTGTACCAGGGGCAGATGCATTCCTCCATAGGCTATATGAGGGAATGCATCGGCCTGGCCTGGTATTATTGCGGACTGCACAGTGCCGTCCGTTTACTGCAATGGATCGCAGAATACAAAATAAGAGCCGTTCACTGTCAGTTTTAAGATGAGTGGAGAACGAACAAAAACCGTCAGTTCTTTGCTCAAGTAGGAACACAGCCTAATACTGGGTACACCCACCTGATGCAAATTCCCTTCCGATCCACCGGATCTAACCGATTATTCAGCATGGCTTCTGATCAGTAAGGGGAGATGTCAGCTGTCATATGACAGCTAAATATCCCCCTTCATGGCCTATCAATGGCAAACAGCCACTAACAGGACGTAACTGCAGCGTCCTTGGTCCTGAGGGGGTTAATAATCTGTAAGTTTTCACATTCCTCTTATATAATTTACTGTTATGGCAAATAGGCAAGGTCTATGTTAAAGAGGAACTCCAGTGAAAATAATGTAATAAAAAAGTGCTTCATTTTTACAATAATTATGTATAAATGATTTAATCAGTGTTTGCCCATTGTAAAATCTTTCCTCTCCCTGATTTACATTCTGACATTTATCACATGGTGACATTTTTACTGCTGGTAGGTGATGTCAGTAGGAGATGCTGCTTGCTTTTTTGGCAGTTTGACCCATCTGTAAACAGCTGTTATTTCCCACAATACAATGAGGTTCACAGACAGGAAACGGTCAGGACGATGGTCCTGACAGCCCACTGTGGGAGGGGTTTCACCACAATATCAGTCATACAGCGCCCCCTGATGATCCGTTTGTGAAAAGGAATAGATTTCTCATGTAAAAACCCTGGCCGGACATGACTGTCATGGGATCCAGCCATTTTTAGATGGATTGAGAGGTGATCTGACCCAAAGAAACAGTGTGTGATCATTACACAATGTCACAGTGTACAGGGTAAGATTGGGCGAAATACAAAGCCATGCCTGGCTGCTATTTTTCCTCCCCAGAAGCATCTGCTCCTGTCTTACAGCTCGCCCTCCCTCCACTCTCCATAGACATATTATTATGCAGGCCAGAAGACAGGAAGCCCTGAGGTTGGTTGGCTAATAACTTCATATCTCCGACACTCTGGTGGGGACCTTGATTGAAACCAGCGGATTATTCTTGTTCTACCAACTGTCTGTGATGAGGTGAGATTGTCACAATAATCTAAACCTCCTGAGGTCCCTGAGATCTTATGTATCCCCGGAATGTGGTGGAAGCTAATAATTAGGAGCATCTTTTGTATTCATAGTGAGAAAACAATCTATTCTGCAGTAACAATGTGATTTAGTCAATTCTCAGAGATTTCCAACAGGAAGACCTGAAAGAAGAAAGTACAGCCTCTAAACCAACCGGTCATTAGTGATAGGACTGTCCAAGGCTGTGTTTTCAAGGATACCCGAGGTGATATGTGACATGATGAGATAGACATGGGTACAGTGCCAAGCACACAAATAACTGTGCTGTTTTCCTTTTTTTCTTTCTCTGCCTGAAAGAGTTAAATATCAGGTATGTAAGTGGCTGACTCGGTCATGACTCAGACAAGAAGTGACTACAGTGTGACCCTCACTGATAAGAAATTCCAACTATAAAACACTTTCCTAGCACGAAATGGATTCTGAGAGCAGGAAAGGGATAAAAAGGGTCGATAGTTCATAGATTTTAGCTCTGGCATACTTCAATGAATGTGTCATTGAGCAAAAACAATAAACAATAATACAGTTAAAACTTAAAAAGTTGATTTAAACATAAAATAAAACTGTGGAATAGCTTTAAAAGTCATTTTTAGGAGAAGGAAGATCGATACAGTCGTTTATTTCATTTGTTTATTTTCGCCTCAGGTTTCCTTTAAGTAGGCCGCTAGTGACATATAGCAGAATGCAGTATATTATTCAGGATACCTACTTTTACGCCATTTCACCTGGTGTCAGCATCAGAAACACTTTCTATATCTATATGTTACTGTATATTAGTATGTAATCCCACCCTCTGAGTGATGTTTAGCCTAGGCTGTTTACCTTTGTGGAATTCTCCTCCTGGAACATTCTGGAAGACTAGGAATATTTTCTACTGGCTTCAGAACACAGTAAACAAACATTCCGCAGAGCTGCACCTGCCTGGACTAAAGATGTTGCGACATGTGATAAATTTCAGAATGTAAATCGGGGTTATGGGAGATTTTTACAATGGGCAAATGCTGACCTAAAAAATCAAATGGCTTATTTTTTTTTAACAATATTCATTTTTAATTTATTACGTTATTTTCACTACAGTTCCTCTTTAAACTTAAAGAGTACTTCCAGTGAAATAGACAGAGCCTGTAATGACAGGCTCTGTCTGCATGATGGAAAACAGGGGGGGGGGGGGGGCAAATACTAACCTGTCCTGACATCATCCATCCAGGCAGGCTCTGTGCACGCCTACCTGCGTGGCCACAGCCCACCCCCAACTTGTCAGCCACCAATCAGGACGCTGATTGGTGGCTGCCAAGGCTGGGGCGGGCCATGGCCACACATGCGGATGTCTCTGAAGACCATTAGCAGTCTTTAGAAATGTGGCCGAGCAGGGGGGCAATGCTGAGGAGGGGGGCGGAGCAGCTCTCTCTGCCCAAAGACTGCAGGACAGGTTATGTATACAACCCTCCCCCCTTCCCCATCCATCCTCATGTCATAATAGGCTCTGTCTATTTTCACTAGAAGTACTCTTTAAGCTGTTGCCAGAATCAGTTATTTAAGGATGCTCTGAAAACATCCTGACAGCGATTGCAGCCAGCTCAGCGCAACCTGCTCGACTGAAGCTGGCTGAGCTGAGTCAACATATGCAGCTGCTGTCGGGATATTTACAATGCATAATGAGATGGCTAATTCCAGGTACACATAACATATTAGGGAACCAGCGGCGCAGTTAAAGCCTCCTTTCTTATATCTGGTGTGACAGGGCTTCCTTAAAGCACACCTGAAGTGTGAGAAAAATGGAAGCTGACATATTTATTTCCTTTTACAAGACAAATTGCCTGGCTGTCCTGTGATCCTGCTGTTCCTCGCCTCTAATTGTTTTAGCCACAGACCCTGAACAAGCATGCAGCTCAGATGTTTGTGACTGAATTTACATGCTTGTTTCAGGTGTGTGATTCAGATACAACTGCAACCAAAGTGACCAGCAGGACTGCCAGGCAACTGGTATTGTTTAAAGGGAAATAAATATGGCATCCTCTAATTGCTTTTCTCTTTAGGTGTTCTTTAAAGAGACACTGAAGTGAAAAAAAAATGATATAATGAATTGGTTGTGTAGTACGGATAATTACTTGAACATTAATATTACTATTAATTATTACTATGGCACTGTGTATTAGGTGGGAGAGACCAAGAAAGCCTTTTTTTTTTTTTTTGCTATTTTTGTGCAGTGAGTGTTCATTTTAGACTTATTGAGGGGGTCTTGGAAAGTGAAGGGTAAAGGTTAATTGTAAATATATTTAATAAGCGTAAAATCGGCATTAAAGAGAAACTCCGACCAAGAATTGAACTTTATCCCAATCAGTAGCTGATACCCCCTTTTACATGAGAAATCTATTCCTTTTCACAAACAGACCATCAGGGGGCACTGTATGACTGATATTGTGGTGAAACCCCTCCCACAAGAAACTCTGAGTACCGTGGTACTCCTGGCAGTTTCCTGTCTGTGAACCTTGTTGCATTGTGAGAAATAGCTGTTTACAGCTGTTTACAACTGCCAAAAAAGCATGCAGTAACTACATCACCTGCCAACAGTAAAAATGTCACCATGTAATAAATGTCAGAATGTTAATTAGGGATTTAAAAGATTTTACAATGGGAAAATACTGACTAAATCATTTATACATAATTATTGTAAAACTGAAGCACTTTTTTAATTACATTATTTTCATTGGAGTTCCTCTTTAAGGTTCAAGAGTACAGTGCTTTTGGGGTTAAGTCTTCAACCACCAGCGGCACTTTATCACTGGTGACATCTCTGAGCCAACAAGGAACAGGACGGAAATGATGGCGCCAATAACATACGAACCACATTTGTGACATTTCTTACTACTCATTAACACTGTGACGCTGCTAGCTGCTGAAACATGAGCCAACAGTCACTGCAGGCAATTCACAAAAGACCTCTGATATCAAATGTCTCGTATGAAAAAAAAAATGTATTTGTTTCTACAAGTACTTGCCTACAGGAATGTTTCCATGTGTTCTGGCTCAGCGTGTGTCATTGTAAACTGCACATTTCAAATTGCCAAACAAAGATTGATTTCAGGCCTTTCTTTCTCTCTTAATTGTATCTGGCAGTGATACGCCATATTTATATGATCTGTGTGGACGGCATATAAATTCTTGGAGATGGTAGTGATGCAGTTGGCGATGCAAAGTGTACCTGTTATTTATAAGCAGTGGTGGGGGCAGATATTTTGAAGACGGCATAAAGATTGCAGTAAATAGACTCTATCAGTTCACTTATGTAGGGACATACCGTATTTTTCGGACTATAAGACGTTCCTGACCATAAGACGCACCTTAGGTAAAAAAAAAAATATACTAAACCTGGAGCATCCATGGTGAAGGGGCATCTTGTGGGTTATGCCCCCTTTGTACCTCATGCCATCTTGTACCTTTTGTGTCTCCCTGTGTCCTCCTCTGTCCCCCTTGTGTCCCCCTGTGTCCTCCATGTTTTTGCCTCTGTCCTGCTTGTGTCCTCTATGCCAAACCGATACAAAACTGACAGGACTGGACCGGAAATGTACAGATTTATGTGTGAACATAGCCAAAGAAACCCAGGCAAAACTGATGCCAGCTGTCTAAAACTGACGGGACAGGAGTGGACACCTTTTTACGTGTGAACTAAGTGTGTTCAGGTCCTGAGAGAGGCTGGTATTTTCATTAAACAGTTTTAAACTGTTTTTTTTTCTTTTTTAGGCACCTCTTACCACAAACTGTCATTAGTGCTCAATCTAAATGGCCAATGCCAGGGACAGCCAGTTAAGCTACTAGTATGTTTTTGTTGTGTGGTAGGAAGCCAGAGTGTCCAGAGAATGTCTATACAAACACAGGGAGAACACACAAATGCTATGTACTGTAGATATGGCTGAGGTACTAAGCTTGGACTCTGGTGCGGCAAGTCACGAGTGCTGGCCACCATGCCATGAATAATATAACCATGTTCTGTTTTAAGAGGCCAGCTCTGTAATAAAAGCATTTAAGGAGAGGATGTTTTGCTCTTTTTGGGGCTAAATAACCATAGCCTATGTGGTTAAGCCGCCTATTTGTACTATGTACTCATTCATTAGCTACAAAGAAACACACAAGATGTTGATGGTATTTGGCAGCAAGAGCACTTCTAATTAGGAAGAACAATGTAAGAGCCAGGGAAGATTCTGACACGCTTCTGAAAGTATTTAGGTAGTATCCATCTTTGGTTTAAA
Source organism: Hyperolius riggenbachi (assembly GCF_040937935.1). NCBI lineage: Eukaryota > Metazoa > Chordata > Amphibia > Anura > Hyperoliidae > Hyperolius > Hyperolius riggenbachi. The sequence goes on along the minus strand of NC_090657.1, from coordinate 88,357,940 downwards.
AAAAACAGAAAAGATTTGTAAAGAATGTTTAGAGCTAAATATATCCAACGTGAGCAACACACAAGTACAAATAGCTACAGCTGCCCTAACAGATTCAGTACACTTGTTGTGTATTTTCTGTTCCTGTCCGAGCTATTTGTAGTCTCTGGAAAACTGCAATTTAGTCTGTAAATATTCCTCTCAGGTTAGCACATTGTGCAGTAGATCTGTGGGATTCTTTGTCCCACCACCAGTAAGGTCCTGTGCTGTTACTTACTGAGGTCACCTTGCGGTATATTTGGGCAGCGTTCTGGCACTCGGAGTATGGATACTCAGATGTGGCCATCTCCAGCATGCACATGCCGAAGGCATAGACGTCCACCGCTTCGTCGTACTTCTCCTCATACATCTCCGGAGCCATGAACTCAGGCGTACCTAAAAAAAACCCAGCAATAGGTCGACTTAGTAGAAATCACGTATAAGGTATTTCTCGTTTTCAAAAGCACAATAGATTTCCTTAGGGTAACATGAAAGCACTCTGACAGCACTCACGTACACCTGTTTTTATCTGGACTAAATGCCCTGTTGGAAGTGCGCTTAATATCTAAAAACATTATGTATAGCTTGGAGTATGTAGATCTTACCTCCTTAAGGACAAACCACAAAAGGTAAGTATACGTTTTATTCATGCACATAAGACAATAAGAGCTGGCCTGCTTCCTCAGGTCAATACAAAAGTGCCTTAAGAGCAGTGTGCCACTAACGTGAGTGCCTCTCTAATTTTTTTAGACATTAAGGGCACCTCCAACAGAGTATTTAGCCTAACCCCTTGGGGCCTTATATTGTAAACACCAGTGTTTCCAGTAAATCCAAAGAGTGCAACTGACCAGAGCCTGGTCAGCGGACCTGGAATACCGAGCAGGGGCAGTTATTTTCCTGTATGCCTAAATGGTGGTTGTAAATGATTGCAACCCATCCTTGTGGGTATACTTACATTTAACACACCCTATTTGTACAAACGATACTGCCCCATTGGGCTCCTGGTCTCTCTTATCTAGATAATTGGAGACTATTCCGATCACCGAGGATCACATCAGTCCTGTTTTTATCTGGGATGGAGAACTGCAAGACCGGATTTACAGTACAGTGAGTGGCTCAATCTGGTGGAAATATTATAAGCAATCCAGAAAGTGAACATAAATGGGATCTTTACAAGTTTTATGGCAAAAGTTTGCAATACTTGCCTGCAACATGTGGAAACAAAGTGGGGGCTGCTAAAAGGCTCCTTAATTAGCAGCTTTGTGATTGCACTTTTATGCAGTTGATGCTGCATGCAACTGCAATCATACCCAGCGATTCCCCAATCTTTCAGCAATCCTGACTCTGACCTAAGGGTGGAAAAGCTTAAAATTGTTGTTGTTTTTTAAAATAATCCAGCAATGGTCTGCTAGACCACTTATGAGAGCCCCACTGAAGATGTTTGGAGGTCTTTTAAAATGAAACAGGAAATTTGGGCATTGGAGGTGCCCCGAAAGTTTGGGAGCCCCATGGGTGCCCATGTTAATATAGGCTATTAACAGAAATTTTGGAATGGGTTTGTGGAACGGGAGAACGGTTAGGGCTAGGCATGGGTGGGGATCAAATAGGTTTAGGCATTGACTGGGAGAGGGGGGATAGGGTTAGACATCGGTGGGGGGTTGGTTAGGGTTAGGCACCAGTGAGCGGCTCGGTTAAAGTTAGACATCGGTGGGGAGGTTCGATTAGGTTTAGGCATGGGGGGCAGTTGGGGTCATGCATCGCTAGAGAAAGGGCTCATGTGAGAATATGGTTAGGTTTAGCAATATTTTACTTATGGAATAACCATTGCTCAATAGAATATCGGTAATTGGTAATTTTACCAATATTCTACTACCAGCTATTTACAGCACCCATATTTCCGTGGCACCCATTCGGCATATTACAGTAAATTAGTCTCTTTTTCAAACAGTTTGTTCCTGATAAACCACATGGCCTTTTCAACCGTCAATACTCTCATACAGAAAAATAGCACAAAGAAAAACGGCAGAATCTTGGCATAAAAAGAGTGACTACAGAAATCTTTGAAAATAAGAATATTGGCTGCCTGATTTTACTATACCTATGACACTCTTTGCAAATGAAGCACTTTTTAAGGTGGCCAGACCCAGGTCCCCAATTTTAACAAAGCCAGTGGGCCCAGTAATGAAGATGTTGTCACATTTCAGGTCACGGTGGATTATGGGGGGGCAGCGGGTGTGGAGGAAATGTAGACCCTTCAGAATCTGTCGACTCCATCTTTGCAAAACCTTCAGTTTCATCTCCTTGAACCTCTTCAAGTAGCTAAGAAGACAGAAGAAAACAAGTTATTTTGATCCTTTCCCAAAATGACGTATACAGAGGCAGTATTCCACAGAGAAAAGAGCTGACACATCCAAAGTAAATCTTTATTGGTTCCATATAAAAGCATAAGCCCCCTTTACCAAGGCAATGTTTGCTCAGGAGCAAAAATCTGTCTGCCGCTGTGTAAAAATTCTTGTAGGGGAAGTGGGATTCAGGCTCCTCTAAACACTCGACACGCAGTGACTCCGCTGTTTTTATTTGCCTTTTGAGCAAACATTGTCTTGATAAAGGAGCCCTATGTGGCTCCGGAATGTTGGCCATATGCATTTACATGGAATCCTTAAAGAGAATCTGTACTCTAAAATTCTTACAATAAAAAGCATACCATTCTATTCATTATGTTCTCCTGGGCCCCTCTGTGCTTTTTCTGCCACTCCCTGCTGCAATCCTGGCTTGTAATTGCCATTTTTATGAAGTGTTTACAAACAAAATACATAGCAAGTGATACGCTGAGAGGAGCTGAGTGTGTGAGTCATACAGAATGTGCAGGGGGCCTGGAGAGGGTGTGTATAGCTTCTATCTAATCACAAGCAGCACAGCACATTCCAGCCTGACTGCCTCAGCCCGACAGAGCAGACAGAGGAGAGAAGATTAGATCATATAACAGAGATAATACAGCCACTGTGCAACTAGTAAAGGCTGCAGTAAGACAGAGCACATTAGTACAGGTATAGGAACTTATAGGATAGAAGAAATAAGGATGAAAATTGTGTTACAGAGTCTCTTTAAAGATTTACTTTGGATGTGCCAGCTCTTCTTTCTATTGAATGCTGCATAGAGGGCGCCATTCCTCTTTCCCAGCTGTTGCACTCCCCTCAAACACAATGGGTTTGATCCTTTAGTGTGTGCGAGACAATACTACAAATGTATACAAAGGTAGATCTGGTCATTCAGTCCAAGCTTTGGGCTGTTACCTGGTTTTTACTACAAAATCATAGAGGACCTTCCACCAAAAATGTCACTTTTCATTAGAGAGCAGCAGTAGGGATGTTCAATGGGATGCAAACAATTCAGAGTTGATGCTAATTTTATACTTATTTTATGCAAATTATGCAGCTTGAAAATGGACACAGTAGTAGAGTAGACAGAGGAGCTGACCTATTTGAGTTTTATGCTCCGTTTCTATTGCCTGATGAAGCAGGCGCGTTGCACTTGCACTTTCTGGAGTATATAAATACATTTTTGTTGTTTTGAATATACACAACACTCGTGTGTGTCTGCTTGGAGGAGGTAAGTCCACAACGACCTCCTTTCATTTTAAGCCATTTAGAATATTTTATCCTTTTGGCACCCCTGTCTGCTTTTAGGGCCCTTTTCCACTAGTGCTAGCTGAATCGCTAAATCGCAAACCACTAGCGATTTTACAATCGCTAGGGTTTGCTAAATAACATAGGAATCGCGGTAGGTTATTTCCACTACCACGATTAGTTTTTGCCTCAAACGCGATCACGCCCCGGAGCGATATTTGCCGCGATTTTGCTATGCACTAAAGCATAGCAAAATCGTGAACGCAATCGCCAGAACTTTCCTGCACTTTGCAATTCAGCGATCGCTAGCGTTCAGCGTGAACGCTAGCGATTGCTAGTGGAAAAGGGCCCTTACAGTTCCTGAGTCCAGCCTTGGTGGAGGGGTGTTGCTCCTTATTTCCTATCTGCAGAGAGCGACTTCTTAATCCTGAGTGGGAACAGGTCTATTCTCCTCACATGCTGATATAGTGGTTACCTGGACGGTAACCCATGTTTGTGAGTATAAATCGATACTTACTTGTCATATCTACATATCAGTACATACAACACTATATTGGGCTCTCTGTGTCTCTATTCTGTGTTCCCTAGATACATACTAGTTCTACTTACTGTCCACGTTGTGATTCCTGTGAATTTTATGAAGGAAAAGCAGAGAATCCTATTCTAGACAGTTTCCATCTTGGTTAGCTTTGAATGAAGCTAATCCTGATATCATTTCCTCCCTCACTCTTTTTTATAATGATAATGAATCTTATCTCAGTCAGCCTGGCTCTATTTGTTACATTGCGGATGAGAAGGAAGCTTGTCAAGACCCCTCCCACATTCCTGCTCCTCACTGATTGGCTGAGGGCAGTTTAGTATGACACGAGGCTGAGAAGGGAAATACACCTCACCCCTTTGCAGAAGCTGCTCAAATATGATCTATGTATGTTTATACAAAGCAAGTTAGATATGACAGGGCACTTTCTATTATAGAGCTCAGTGGGGAGGAGGGCTGGCAATGCGTACATAATTTTAGGTAGGAGAAAAAAAAGAGTAAGGGAGGAAATGACATCAGAATTGGCTTCAGTCAGAGGCAGTAACTATGGATAGAATGGTTTTATCTTTATTTACTATATACAATTCATTGAAATCAAAATGTGGACATTACGATACATATTTTATCTAGAACAAGTATTTATCTACTTATCTATGTGTTTTTTTTCCTGAGATAGTATGGCTGTCTCTACTGCTTTAAAGTGGACCTGAACTCTTGCACTGGACAGAAGGAAAACCTAGAGAAATGCACCCTGTATGTATTTAGAGATTTTAGCCTGTTTAATTCCTCCTCATTTATGTCTAATCACAAGTTGTAATTTGATCTCTCCCCATATCACATGACTGCCATGGCAGAAATGGCAGATACGCTCATTTGAAAGCACAGGGTGTTAACAATATGTCTGCTTCCATGAATCAAGATTTATTTTAGGATTTGTATCAGCTGTAACAAAGAAATGTTTTTTGTTGAAAGGTTATTATGCTGTTATGTATCTTTTAGAGCAGAGAGGACATTCTGAGCTCAGATCTGCTTTAAGAGAGCTGAGCTTTGTATCACTGTACCAATTTCATTGGCTCCTGACCATGTGATAACTGTGAGCCAGTCACAGTGATCACAAAGGAAATAATGTAAATAAAACAAAATACAAAAAAAGGCTCTGGTCCTTGAGGCATTAGAGCTACATAGCCTGCAACCAGATTTAAGATAGGGAAAGATGGAATAAACAAATGGCAGAAAATTGAATTGAAAAGTATGCTAAATTTATTTTGGAAAACATTACTACTGGCGATAAAATAAGGCCTTCTAGAAAGTAGAGTGGGATCTATTGCCTGCCCACACACTGCAGACAGATTATACGTGACAACAGATTTATTATTATTTATATAGCGCCAACATCTTCCACAGCGATGCACAGAGAATATATTGTCTTGTCCCTAACTGTCCCTCAGAGGAGTTATCTAAGCGTACGTACAAAAAGGGCGCCTGGACAAAAAGGGCGCGGGGTGTAAACTCTAAATAATAATTAATCATTAATAGGGTTTATAAATATAGTGTGCTATATTTCGTTTACAAATAATGTTTAACAAAATTATAAATCATTAAATAATGTTTATGAAATCGGAAATTGTGAAAACGTTAATCTTCCCTGTTTCAAAAGTTAAACTTATAATTACGTTGTTAAAAAAACCAATAATATATGTTTAATTGTTATAATTGTATATTATTGTGAATAACCGTCATTTATGGTTTGTTGTTATAATAAAATTTGAAAATATTGTTTATAAAGATGATATAAATATAACTACGTTCGTAATAAATGTTGTAATACATTAGTAATTATTACTAAAATTTTACTAAAACTATACCTAAGCCTACTCTTACACAGAACCCTACCTGTACCTATCCCTAACCCCTAGACTCCCCTGTTGGTGCCTAAACCTAAGACCCCCCTGTTGGTGCCTAAACCTAAGACCCCCCTGTTGGTGCCTAAACCTAAGACCCCCCTGTTGGTGCCTAAACCTAAGACCCCCCTGTTGGTGCCTAAACCTAAGACCCCCCTGTTGGTGCCTAAACCTAAGACCCCCCTGTTGGTGCCTAAACCTAAGACCCCCCTGTTGGTGCCTAAACCTAAGACCCCCCTGTTGGTGCCTAAACCTAAGACCCCCCTGTTGGTGCCTAAACCTAAGACCCCCCTGTTGGTGCCTAAACCTAAGACCCCCCTGTTGGTGCCTAAACCTAAGACCCCCCCTGTTGGTGCCTAAGTAACCCTCCCTGTACCTACCCCTAACCCCTAGACCCCCCTCTTGGTGCCTAAACCTAGGACCCCCCTGTTGGTGCCTAAACCTAAGACCCCCCTATTAATGCCTAAACCTAAAACCCCCCTGTTGGTGCCTAAACCTAAGACCCCCCTGTTAGTGCCTAAACCTAAGACCCCCCCCGTTGTTGCCTAAGTACCCCTCCCTGTACCTACCCCTAACCCCTAGACCCCCCTATTGGTGCCTAAACCTAAGACCCCCCTGTTGGTGCCTAAACCTAAGACCCCCCTTTATTATGTGGATAATAATGTTTTACTAATTGTGGATTCAAAAAAAATTTTGCAATTTACGTTACGTACTGATCGCTTTATTTTGTGAATAATGTTTTACAAACAGTAAGAGATAAAACTTTAAATAATGTTTTAATTATTTAAATAAGATAAATATGTTTATTATTTTCATAAACGTTATTCGGCACGGGTGCATTTTATAAACGTAAATCACCACAAGTTCAGTTATAAATCATTAAACATCGCCGGGCGCCGTTTGTAAACTTTATTTAGCTCCTGGCGCCGTTTATAAACTTTATTTAGCTCCGGCGCCCTTTTTTCCTACTCGGCGCCCATTAAACGCTATTTATTATGGGAGTGAATGGCGGCGCCCTTTTTGTCCACTAGCGGCATGCGCCCTTTTTTCCCAGCTCCGTTATCTAATCCCTACCATAGTCGTTTGTCTAAGTATGCATTGGGAAGCAGTAAAAAAGGGCGCATATGGCTAATGGACAAAAAGGATGCCGCCGTAGACTGCCATGCAAAATATCGGCGATTGGGTGCCCGACAGGAAATTAGGGCGCCCGAGAAATAGCGGTTGCAGGGATCGTGTTAACAAAAGTTTTCGTTTATAGAATAAGGTTTATTACAAATATCATTTACAAATTCATATTGACTTTGTGTTTTACTTATTTTTTCGTTTTTAAATTTCGCTTATAGGAGGTTTTACTTATTTTTTTGTTTTTAAATTTCGCTTTCAGGACGGTAACAAGTACATTTTCGTTTACACTTATTTTAGCACTTTAAAATTCGCTTTTATATGTATAATGCTTAAAGAGAGTCTGAAGCGAGAATAAATCTCGCTTCAGACCTCTTAGATAGCAGGGGCATGTGTGCCCCTGCTAAAACGCCGCTATCCCGCGGCTTAACGGGGGTCCCTTCACCCCCAAATCCCCCTCGGTGCAGCGGGGGAGCGCTTCCTGGTTGGGGCAGGGCTAACCGCCGCAGCCCTGCCCCGCGCGCGTCTGTCAGCGCGTATCTCCGCCTCTCCCCCGCCCCTCTCAGTCGTCCTTCACTGAGAGGGGCGGGGGAGAGGCGGCGATGCGCCGCAGATAGACGCGACTGGAGGCAGGGCTGCAGCCGTTAGCCCTGCCTCCAGGAGCGACCAAGTCTGCGACCAAGTGTTGCAGTGGGGGGTTTGGGGGTGAAGGGACCCCCATTTAGCGGCGCGATAGCGGCGGTTTAGTAGGGGCACACATGCCCCTGCTAATTATGAGCTCTGAAGCGAGATTTATTCTCGCTTCAGAGTCTCTTTAAATATCGTTATAATGCTTAAATATCGTTTTCAACCTTATTCTATTAGAAATACATTGTTTTAGGTATTAACTTTGTTTTTTAGACTTATAATGCATCGATTATAGTTTTTAGATTTATCCTACTAATATATTGCTTTTAATATTACCGTTATTTTAAGATTTTTAACGCGTACATGATGGTAAGGCTATTTATTCTAATATGTATATATATATATATATATATATATATACACCTTTTTGTATTACAAATATATACATTATTCTATTCATGTTATTTATAGTATTTTAAGGATTAAATATATTATTGTTTATATGTGTGTAAGGGTGTTTATGCAGGGGGATGGTTAGGGTTAGGCACCACCAGGGAAGTCTTAGGGTTAGGCACTACTAGGGGGTTTGTTAGGGTCAGGCACCACCAGGGGGTTGGTTAGGGTTAGGCACCACCAGAGGGGGTGGTTAGGGTTAGGCACCACTAGGGGGGGTTTAGGGTTAGGCACCACCAGGGGGGTTCTTAAGGTTAGGCACCACCAGGGAAGATTTAGGGTTAGACACCACCAGGGAGGTCTTAGGGTTAGGCACCACCAGGGGGGTCTTAGGGTTAGGCACCACCAGAGGGGTCTAGTGGTTAGGGATAGGTACAGGGAGGGTTCTATATGAGAGTAGGGTTAGGTGTAGTTACAGTACATATTTGTAATGTGTAAAATGTATTAAATTATGTATATTTACACAAAGGGGGGTCTAGGGGTTAGCGATAGGGACAGGGAGAGATATGTGTGAGCCTATAGTTAGGTATAATTGCAGTATAGAAGGTATTTTGCCGTTTCATCTCCGTTTATTGAACCTATTTAGCACTAGATTTTCGTTTATAAGCTATAAACGAAAAATATTGTTTTACATTAGAACTTATAATTTCAGCTATATCCCACGCCTTTTTTTAATGCACACGCATGCATTGTGTAGTGTATGTATAGTAGTCTAGGGTCAATTTAGGTATGTATGTTTTTGGGATGTGGAAGGAAACCAGAGTGCCTGGAAGAAACCCACACAGACACAGGGAGAACATACAAACTCCTTGCAGATGTTGACGTGGCTGGGATACGAACCAGAGACCCAGCACTGCAAGGCAAGTACACGCTAACCACTACACCACCATGCTGCCCAGAATAACAATGTTATTATGTATAAGGGAAAATAAGAAATATATTTTTCGTATTACAAACCTGCATGATAAACAGTGTCTCAAAAGTATTCCTTGTGTAATCTACTTATTTAGCCATTGAAAGGTATCATTTATTCCTGCATTTTACTGGTTTTACCTGTGACTAACATGTTTAACACGATACAGCATTGCACTGCTATTTACAATAACATGGTCGTCATGTGTGGCAGTATTTATGACAACAAAGTACTTCACTAGTATTGTTTATATGACAGTCTAATGATTACGTAACAGACTCTATGTTATTAAAGAGACTCCGTAACAAAAATTGCATCCTGTTTTTTATCATCCTACATGTTCCAAAAGCTATTCTAATGTGTTCTGGCTAACTGCAGCACTTTCTACTATGACAGTCTCTGTAATAAATCAATGTATCTTTCCCTTGTCAGACTTGTCGGCCTGTGTCTGGAAGGCTGCCAAGTTCTTCAGTGTTGTGGTTCTGCTATGAACTCACCCTTTCTGGCCCCTCTATGCACACTGCCTGTGTGTTATTTAGATAAGAGAGAAGAGAGAAGCTGCTCTAATCAGCTGGATAAATCGTCCTCTGAGCTGGCTGGGCTTTCACATACTGAGGAATTACAAACAAGGGCAAAGCTGTTTGCAGGAAGAAAAGAGCAGCCTGAAACTTCAGTGCATGGGGGAAAGAAACACACAAATGATCTCTTGAGATTCAAAAGGAATGCTGTATACAGCCTGCTTATGTATGGATGTATTTTCTATGTGTGGACATACTGTACATCAACCTACTTCCTGTTTTGGTGGCCATTTTGTTTGTTTACAAACAAACTTTTTAAAACTGTTTTTAACCACTTTTAATGCGGCGAGGAGCGGCGAAATTGTGACAGAGGGTAATAGGAGATGTCCCCTAACGCACTGGTATGTTTACTTTTGAGCGATTTTAACAATACAGATTCTCTTTAACCAATTGGAGGTGCAAAAGGTCACAAAGAAATGTAACTTTTGCCAAGCAGAGGAGACCCACGTGCTTTTGTCATACACCATGCTTCATTGCATGAAACCAGACTGACAACATTGTAAGATGCAGTAAAGCGTTACTGTCTCACAGGGAAAACCCTCCTAAGCTGATTTTGGCAGGAGAAAATGGTATTGTATTATAATCTTACATTTTAGACAGCAATCTGAAATGTGACATGTTTGTATTATGTCTGAGATTAACCGCTTCTGGACGGGGGTGATTGAAATCTACGCCCTGTTTGGAGGCTGTTATTCCTGCCAGGGCGTAGTTTTCACCTCACCACCGCCGCGTGCACTCACCACTTTCGCCGATCGTGATGCTCTCTGCCCACTGAAGATCACTTGCCCTGCTGTCGCTATGACAACAGAGCTCCGTGAGACAGTCAGGACCCGATTTCATTGGCTCCTGATCCTGTCATCAATGTGAGCAAATCCAATTGGCTTACATTGATCACACGGCTCACAGAGCTCTGCCATTCTACAAACGGCAGAGCGGGTGGGCTGAGGCGACAGGTGTCTAGCTGACCAGCCTCCCTACTCACTTTTATGCTATTGTGGCAGTTGCACTGAGTGTTTATAAATACTTGAGAATCCCCATGAGGGGATGGACTAGTCCCAAATCTGTCAGACCTGTCAGATTTGTACTGTCTACTGTAAGCACCAGCAGCATAAGAAAAAATACATTTAGGGCTTGTTCACATTTCATTCCGTTTGCATTAGCGTTGGTTTTTTTCTTTCGATTCCCGGCGTTTAGGTGGGCGTTCAATCCCACCTTGGCCTAAAATATTGGTTCAAAGAAGAATGGCAAGAAAAGCACTTACGTCTTTAGAGTGCCGGATGTCATGAGCTCTGTGACAAGAACAATGCAGATCTGTCCCTTCACCAACGACTTCCAGGAATCATAAAATCTCACAATGTTTGGATGTTGCAGGCCTTTCAGCATCTCCACCTCTTCACTGAACCTCTGGCGCTCCGCTTTGGTCAGCTTCCTGGTCTACACAAAACAGAAGACAAAACTTATAATCCCATATAAAATGCATATTTTATACTTATATACACATTACTACATAACAGATTTTTTTTTTTAAATACTTGTGTTGGAAGCTGGAGCCATCCAAGAGGGGATCAGAATGAAAGCAAACTTTTTGAGATGAGAAAGAGGGACATTTAGGCCATGCCCCTGCCACACCCCTGATCACGCCCATCACAACCCTAGTCACGCATACCATAAATATTTCATAAGAAAAATATGTTGTTTTATAATTCAAACCACACTGGTCCTTTCTATCCTGGTTCATTTTCCTTCATATTACCATTTAAAAAATAGTCATATTTCAATTTAAAGGATGGGAATAAAGTTTAGAGTCAAACACATTTTTTAGTAGAGAAATATATATATTTACATAGAAAGAGGGACAAAGTCCTGAAAATGGGACAAATGAGGAGGAAAGAGGGACAGGGCGCCCAACATTTCCTCTATTGCCACTAATCGCGTTTTTTAACTGCAGTCTATGGCGGCACCCTTTTTTCCATTAAAAGCTGTTTTTCAGCAGTGTTTCAGTGGAGTGGAGTAGAAATAAGTGGCAATAAATGGATAGCCACAATTTCCAAGCGCCCAGAATTAAATTTTTGTTGCCACAACAGGGATTAGTGGCAATCGCCCGCTATTTATAGTTTCAATTTTTGTGGTTTTGCAGGGGGAGGTTAAGGTTTAGGCTCCACTGGGGGGGTTATTAGGGTTAGGTATCATGGGGGAATGGCGGTTTATTAGGGCTAGGTACCACCAGGGGGTATTAGGGTTAGACACCACCAGGGGGGTTTTAGAGTTAGGCATCAGTAAAGGGAGGGTTCTAAGTGAGAGCAGGGTTAGGTTACAGTAAAATATCGGTAAACATTACCATTTTTCTCTTATCGGAAGAAAGTAGTAGAATATCAGTGACTTTGATGATATTCTACTAATAGTAATCTCCTGAGCCCTTTTTTTCCAGGTGCCTTTATTACACACACGCTCCATCTGTGCCCCGCCCACTTTGCAGTCTAACTGACACAATGATGCTGAGCAAGTTAGAATGAAGACTCCTAACATACAAATCTTCAGTCACCCATTAAGTGGAAGCACACAAGCAACTAAAAACCACTAGCTGTGGATCAGTTGGGCAGTGGCTGTGTTAATTAATCAACCAATAGCTGATGGATCCTCTGCTAGAAGATTTCTTTATAGTGAAACTGTAACCAAGGATTCAACTTCATCCCAATCAGTAGCTGATACCCCCTTTCCCGTGAGAAAGCTTTTTCTTTTTTCAAACGGATCATCAGGGGGCTCTGTATGGCTGATATTATAGTAAAATCCTTCCCACAGGACCTAGGCACTGACACCACACTGTGGGAGCCGTGTTGCATTGTGGGAAATAACAGCTGATTCCAACTGCAAAAAAATGCATCATCTCCTTCCACAAAGACTACCTGCCAGCAGTAAAGTTGTCGCCATGTGATACATTTCAGAATGTGAATCAGGGAGAGGAAAGGTTTTACAATAGGCAAACACTGACTAAATAACCTATAAATAATTATTGTAACAATTAAGCACTTTTTTCATTATGTTATTTCACTGCAGTTCCTCTTTAAGTAGTGCAACTTCTACACAAGCTGAGATTTGACCTTTAGGAAAAATTCTCCACTGAAGCTGAACTACTTATGCCTGGTGCACGCCATGCAATTTCCCATCAGATAAACGGGTTAAATCAATTATTTCCGACAGGTCAGATCTGATTTCCGATCATTTTTCTGATCGATCTTGTATAGAAGTGATCAATCAGTAAAACGATTGAAAATCAGATCAGATCAGATCAGACCTGTCAGAAATAATCGATTTGACTCTTCTATCTATGGGAAATTGCATGGTGTATACTAGGCATTAAACCTTAGTAGCAACCACGCTGTGCCTACAGGACCTTAAATAGCTCCTACCATTAAATTTAGGTCACGCACAAAAAAGGGGGGTTTTCACTGCAGAGGCCTCCTTTGACACAAAAATATATCTTTAGGGAATTAGTCGACTCTGAGAATCTCTTCATACAAAAGGCTTATTGCATCAAAGGAAGCAGTACAGAGCTTCCTATTGAGAAAGTGACATTTCAGGCATCTTCAGCTGACATATCTGACGATTGCAGCCTTGAAAAATAGTTTGTAAAATACACCTGAAGTGCAGTTTTATTTTTACTACTGATGCCTTTTATTTTATTTATGTAAAAGAAACACCTCAGTGTCAGCTTCTGGCTCTTTCTCAGTAAGCAGGAACTTCACTAAACATTTTTTTTCATTCTTTTTCAGTTTTGAATACAGTGATGAAATATTACAGACCTGGCCCCATATTCAATTAACTTTTTCTTGAGTTTTCTCCTAGGTGATTTGTTCACACCTTTTCAGCAAAATGCCTTTCAAACCACCAGCCAGCAAGAAAATACTCAACGTAATTTTGATAGCACTTTTTCACCTATTTTTGGTACTTTATCAATTGAAAAATGCTAAAAAGTTATTTTGATCCCTTGCAGACCCAACGGCTCTGGCCGCTTTAAGACCAGAGCCGTTCGTGCCCTTTTAAGAGCTGTCATTGCTGTAATTGGCTCACAGCAATTATGGGGTTCATGAGCCAATGAAATTGGCTCCTGCCCAAGACATGGAAGCGCTGCTGTCAGTGTGACAGTAGAGCGAGTGATCGCAGCGATGCGAACAGCGGCAGGAACCGTGAGTGCAAGCGGTAGGGATGATTGAAATCTACGCCCTGGCGGGAATAACAGGACATAAACAGGGCGTAGATTTCAATCATCAAGGTCCGAAAAAGGTTAAAGAGAACATTAATTGTTATTTTAAATAGATATTTTGTTCTGGTCTTTATCATAGCTGGAGAGACCTCCCCTGTTTCAAACATCATCAGGAACAGGAAGTGAGCAAAAATACTCCAAGTCATGACACAGACAGCAGTTAGAACTTTTGCCATTATTACTTCCTGTATCCCTGCTGTAAAGCACTCTGTCCCCATGTCTATGCATTAAACTTGAAACATTACAGGAATCAAAAGGATTCAGAGAGAATCAAATGTACTGTTTATACTCGAAACAAAAGTCAAGGAATTTATATCAAGTTTTCATTAGAAAATAGGGAAGTTGACACCCTAATTTCTTAAATACTTAAAGTCTTCCCCCTCCAACGAGGCAGGACAATTAGACAAGTGATAATTCTGGTGTACTTACTGTATTTACATTTATGCTCTAAGTACCCTAAAGCCTTGTACACCCTTTTAATTATCCTTGGCCAATTACTGACCAATTTTGCCACCTCCGTGTAGTATGACGATTTGCCTACACATTCTGCTCATAGTATTCCATATCTGTTGACTCTCATACCTCCATGGTGGTAACATTCAGTGATTGGCCAATCATAACTGAAAGCGTCTAGCAGGCTTTGTATAATTGTGGCTTTGTGTAATTTAAAACTATAGGCTTGCTATACTCCAGCGGTTCTGGATGTAAGCCTGGCTTCAGGGGCATAAAGAGATATTTGCATATTCAGCAGTGGTGCATTGTGGGTAACCACAGTTATTGTGAATACCTTCTGTTTTAAGAAGGTAAACCACTCTAAGCATTGCTTTTTAAGTAGGAGGGTTTTTTGGTCTCTTTTAGTCCCTTATACTTTCTTTGTGGTTTTTTTGGTCACCCTGAGCTGCTTGGGTATTCTGTTCAACAGGATCGGAATTCCCTTTAACAAATGTTATGCGAATAGATACACAGCTGCTCATATGAGTGGAAGAGCGTCACCCTGCACATTTAGCACATACTAGATGTTGGCAGGATTTCAACTATGTCCACCCAAGAGCTCTCTCATTGTGCTTCCTCCTATGACCGCTTTCATTGTGCTCTGTCCCTTTCTAAAACCACAAAGACTGGAACACAAGACCGGTGGCACACACGCTGTGTCTGAGCCAGCACTATCTCTGCAGATTATCCTGCCAGGCACAAACTTCTCATGGGTATTCATTGGTGATGCTGAAGAAGGAGACGTGGTTTTCGAGTGTGAGTTATTATGAGGAGTGGATTATCTTAAGACAAATATACCGCTCTGAGCATTTCATCATCTACTGAAGTCTCTGTGAATCTCATGGAAACGCCACCCCTTCCCGCTGAATACCTGCACGCTGAACAATGTTCCAACCACTTTCAATGTGCGTATGCTACAAGTGGTGAGATGTTATTTTTCCTCCTAGGTTCGCATCAAACAGTCATATAAAAAATATTTTGTTTTAGTGCTTAGTACATAACGTACATAAAATAGATATTCCTAAAATAGGCTATACATTTCTCTTTATTTTTGCCTTGGCTGGTTTGCCTGATTATCTACAAAGAAATAGAGTTAGTAGTGTGGTTATTATTTTTTTTTACACACCATCCTCTCTATGCAGTCTGTTTGATGCTCAGTATATAAAGCAGACACCATTCTCTATCAAACAGTGCATCTAATATATTACATAATAACATTTTTTACAAGCATATTAGTAGTTATTTTGGTTGGCAGCGTTTATGATATGATGAGATGATGAGAGTTAAAGCCATAAAGATAAAAAAACAGCTTTTGGTAGTCTGAGCAGCAGACTAATGTCAACACACAAAAACAAAAACTGCTGGAAATGCTTATATTTCACTTTCCCCCAGAGCCAAGGCTGGATTTATACCTTTTGTGCCCCTGGGCTAAGTATGCTGTGGCTCCCCTTTCATGTTCATCAGTGCTCCTCCCCTTACAAGCACAGCCCCCTCTTCCATGTGTATCATCTATGTACAGTAAATAGTCCCTCTCTAGTATGTACAGCTCCCTTGGGCATCAGTTTCCCCTTTTCATGTGTTGCTCTCCATATTCAGCCTTATTTTTCATATGTAGCAACACCTCTTTTATGCTCAGGTGCCCCATTGGGCTGCTGCCTGCCACCCAAGGCCCTGGCCATTGTGGCCTTTCCAGAAATCCAGACCTGCCTGGAGCCTGACACTGTGCAACTGGCTCATACTTCCTGGTTGAAGAGGATAATGTGACATCAGCAGCAGATCAGACTTTTTACAAAGTAAGCAGAGAATATGATGATCTTATCTTGATGACTGCTGTGAGAGCAGCTCCTATAACCCAGTAGTAGGCTACTGTTTTTTCTCACTTCCAAATTAATTGGATGTTAACTATACATGTAATGGCTGCTCTCAGTGCTAGTGATTTCACTCTGTACTGTGGCCCTGGGGGTGTATTGGAGAGGGGGGATATTGGGATTGTTAACCTCTTGAGGACCCTGTTCTTAAACCCCCCTAGTGACCAGGCCATTTTTTCCAAATTAGGCCACTGCAGCTTCAAGGCCTCGCTGCAGGGCCGTACAACTCAGCACACAAGTGACCCCCCTTTTCTGCCCACAATGATTGCTCCCAGGATGTTTGATTATATTTTTTATAAATATTTATTTAATTTATTTTTACATTTATTTTATTTTTACTAGATCCCCTCCCTCCCCCCATCAGCCAATCACTGTGATCGGCTTTCATAGGCTTCAGCCTATGACAGCGGATCGCTTGTCTGCCTCTCAGGGTAGATCGCAGCACTGTACAATGTAAATAGACGGCGGTTTCGATTGCCGCTGGGAGGCTGATGGCGGAGCTCCAACATTCATGCGGAGATGTGTGTGCATCGGCGCGTTCAATCTCCTGCAAATCCCCGCCCCAGGAGCCAGGACTTGACGTCAATTGGCATTTGGGCTGCTCTAGTCCCCTGCCGCCAGCTAGTTTCGCTTTTGCCAACCTCGGGGTCAGCGGGCCGCATTGCGCACACTTTTAGGCATTCCCGCTAGTGCAGGAACATTAACACATACAATTTTTCGCGTCAGCGGTGCAACGCTAAAATGTATTAGCGTTGCACCGCTAACGCGAAAAACTGTATGCATTAATGTTCCTGCACTAGCGGGAATGCGTAAGTGTACGCAATGCAGCCCGCCGACTCCGAGGTCAGCAAACACGAAACTAGCTGGCGGCGGGGGACTGGAGCAGCCGTGAGTGACTACAAGGGCACAGGATGGCTGCATGGGGCTGGTAGAAGCCCCAGGTAAGTGAAACTCATTTTTTTTTTTTGCCTAATAATTCCTTTAACTCTTCCTGTACTGGAAACAATATTAGACTTATGTCTCTGCTCCTAATGTTTTATTTTTTACCTGTACTAAACATATAAATCATTGTATTCTCATTTTTTTTTCGCTTAAAGGAAACCTGAAGTGAGTAAAATTATTTAAAATAAACACATGACGTAGCTGCAAATGAATATTACATGCTTACCTCACCGTCAGTTCCTCTCAAAAGCTCACCATTTTCTTCTTACAGTGATCCCTTCCAGTTCTGACAATATTTTGTCAGAACTCAAATATACCAGTTGCTGTCAGTTATATATCAGCAGCTGTCAGTTACAACTGAATGTGCCAGGTAATGTCCATGTTTCCCTATGGCTCAAGTGGCTGATATTACAGTTTAACTGTGTGCTGACCAGGAAGCTGTTATGGGGTAGTGGCCATTTTCAAAATGGAGGATGGAGAATTCCATTGATCACAGTGGACAAATGGGGTGCAGGAGAGGAGAAAGAGAGTGAGGAGTAGACTACACAGGAGGTAAGTATGACCTGTGTATGGTTATTTTCACTTTTTATTTTCAGTTCAGGTTCTCTTTAAGTGTCTCTTTAAACAGATCCGATTACAGGATGTACAGGTTATTTGGATGTATATTATACCAGACTGTGATTCTGCTTTAAGATGTTCAAAAGAGTTTTAAAATCCTTGAGACTTAATCACTTTATCTTTTAATGATACTGCAAAACATTTGGGACACATGCTATTACATAGCACTGTCAGCCCACTGATATTTCTAATTTCCACATTACCATATCTCACGCTGCATGATTCCTCAGACTCACATTTCCCACAGATAACTTGTCCTCGCTAATGGGATCACCCACTTGTCTGCATCACTTTGACACCAAGGTGAGGCTACTTTACAGTGCTTTCCCTTGCTCTGTAGGCCCAGAGACATCTGCTGTGATCATTACCTTGGTTAATTGTCCATGAAGCCAGGCGCTGCTTTACTATTTATAACATGCAGCATTGCTGCACCGTGTTACGTGACTTGTAATTATTCTAGGAAGTCAAACTCTGGCGAGAAACACGAAATGTGATCCCGATATTGTTACTGTAACAGAACTGAATGAAACGTGAACTTGTCACTAAGATTTCTGTATCTACATCTGCATTTAAAGAGCACTCATTTACTTTCCTTGCATTGAAGGGCATCCACAGCTATAATTACTAGGTAATTCACAGGAGAGTTGATCCAGGGATTTATCTGACTGCCATCTGGAGTCAGGAAGGAATTTTTCCCTTATAAGGTTTTCCGCCGTCCCCTGGATCAACTGGGATATGTGTGGGTTCAGGATGGGTTTGTTTTTTTAAAGAGGAACTGTCAGCCATACTATCTCAGAAACAAAAACACATATATAAGTAGATAAATACTTGCTCTACTTACATAACATATGTATTGCGCTGTCCACGTTCTGATTTTAGTGATTTTTCTACAGTAAAAAAAAATTTGAAAATCCTTCTTAGCATTTCCAATTTTAACTGCGGCAATTTTGAAGCCAATCCTGATGTCATTTCCTCCCTTACTCTCCTCTGCCTGATTGTGTATGCATTGCCTGCCCTATGTGCATTGTCTCAGTATGAGAAATATTGGCCAATCAGAGAGGAACAGAGGCGTGTGTGTGTGTGGGGGGGGGGGGGGAGGGAGCTGGAGGGAAAGAGGTTTCAGCCAATCAGGGGCTGCATTAGTTAAGTCTGAGGGGAAGTGAAGGAGCAAAAAAGGACAACCCAGCAAGCCCTGCAACTTCCTTGGTGTGTACCAAATTTTGGGTATACGAAATAAAGAGTCAGGTAAACTGTGGGATGATCATTTATCAACAAGAAAAGTAATAGTGATATTAGCTTTTGGATTGCCTGGTTAGCATCCTTATGACTTGTTTACCAAATAAAAATAAAGAATTGATTTTTGATTTTATGCCCGACAGTTACACTTTAATGTTCCTTCTGGATGAAATTAATGGACGAATGTCTTTTGTCAACAAAACTAACTATGTAACTATGTACCAATGAACTGCCCATTGGGAATAATCTGGAACAGAAAGGCCAAGTCTACACTATGCCACATGTACAACAGTGTGTTCTCATCATATCATGAGCAGATCCACTGTGCCCTGTCGCGGTGTCCGGCGAGTGATTCACATATGCATCTGGTCCGTTGTTGCCCGCACTGCCATTAAGGTCCTCCACCGCTGCTGGGCTCGGGGACAAGCGCCAGTAATTAGAACAGAGGCCCAGCAGAAGGAGGCTACCATTGAATTACATGCGGTTCCGCCAGTGTAAACAGAGGAATCAATCTCAAAAACTCACTGGCACCGGCGTGAAGACATTGTATTAATGACAAACGGTAACAACTAGAATCATCTGACACAATTAGTAGAGGATGGAGGTTGAAACCATTCATTTTCTCTGGTGCGTATTAAAGAATAGCTGCTGGCTTGAAGGACAGTTTTTATGCACAGCTAAGCGGGCTGAAGCCCATAATTCTATGAAATAATTAACGTATAAAAAGGAGATAATGATAGGGCAGTGATGCTACTTTGATTAAACTTGCAGCTTGTTTATGACACATAAATCATGTTATGACTTTACGGAAGGAAACAATCTAATTATATAGCGCTAAACCTTGCTGGAGATGTTGGCACTGAGATCTGTAACAAAAAAGTAATAAAAATAATAATAGTAATAATAATGAGTCGCGTTAATGAAGAATCGTGGGATTTACAAGAATTTTAGGAGGTTCGGCAGCACAACTCACACTCCCTGAAGGCCCAAGCCTTTTGTGGCACTTTTTTTTTACCACACACCCTACATATTATACGTATGTGTGATATTGGTGTGATGATGACCTTATATCGTTTTTCTTTAAAATTTGCTGAGCTAATATTACAGGGAAATATAAAGTTGGGCTACTTAGAGCTACCGCACACTGACAAAAGGGGGGGTTATCAAATTCTCAACATTACAAGGAACGTCTACACTATCCTGGAAAAAGTACAGAGGCGCCAGCAGGATAAAAATAGTAATACCAATTAAAATCAATTAAAATGTGGGTGGCGAGGGTGGACTCGTCTCCCCAACAAACAACACAACCGCTGTGTATAATACAACAAATTTAATCAAGTATAGTAAGTACTCCAAAAACAAACTGCAACGCATTTCGCGGGTCTCAAGCCCGCTTCCTCAGGCAAAAGTCCAAACAGGAGTAACCATGCAGTAGTGTGTGCTAGTGTAGCGCCTCTGTCTACACTATCCTATTCTACCTCAGTCACCCCAGCCCCGTATTTTCCTAGTGTCCTCTGGTACTTTCTACCACTTGCCGACACCAGAAGGTGCTGTGTTTGTTTGTTTGCTTACTCTGCAACTGCTCCCTCTGGATGATAGACGGTGCTGCGAATTATCTTACCTACTCACTTTAATGGAGAGGCTATCTATTGCCTACCAAACTGAACAATGTAGCCTGGAGAGAGCAGTGTCATGACAACTAAACATTGGTTTGGTTAAACTAAACACCGCATTGGTTAGGCTCTGTTCCCACTTGAACGGGGATACAGAGATTTTTTGTCCATTCTCCACTCAACAGTGAATGGCTTCTATTTTATAAAGGGAGGGGGGACACCAAGAGCCCAATAGTGTGATATTGTATAGATGATAATTAATAATGAGTAATATAACAATTTAATACTCACAAACCAGGGTTACCATTAGGCAACCACTGTGAAGGCAGGTGGGGAGATTAACCTGACCCCACTCAGGATTCAAAGTCGCTCTCTGTAGATGGGAAGAAGATGGGTACAACCCTCCACCAAGGGTGGACTTAGCAATATGTAGAAGCTTTCCAGAGGCGCCAATAGAATAAAAATCACTTAAACGAGCTTAAAACCGATGGGGCAGTGGTGGGCCTATCCCATCCATGCAGACAAAGCAAACAAAGGAAGGACTGTGGCATCAACAGTCAAACAACAATTTATTTATACTCCACAGTAAAAATAGGCAACGCGTTTCACGGGCTCAATACCGCTTCATCAGGCCAATCAAAAAGGAGCATACAGCTTATCAGCATCAAAACCACACTGAGTGCCTCTCAGTGTGGTTTTGATGCTGTTAAGCTGTATGCTCCTTTTTGATTGGCCTGATGAAGCGGGATTGAGCCCGTGAAACGCGTTGCCTATTTTTACTGTGGAGTATAAATAAATTGTTGTTTGACTGTTGATGCCACAGTCCTTCCTTTGTTTGCTTTGTCTGCATGGATGGGATAGGCCCACCACTGCCCCATCGGTTTTAAGCTCGTTTAAGTGACTTTTATTCTATTGGCGCCTCTGGAAAGCTTCTACATATGGCTTCTATTTTGTGAATAGGAACTGGTCACACTTGTCATGCTGCCACTGATCTGCTGGATCTGATGCAGTAAGTGGACCCCACATCTGTGCAGTCTGTGATAATCCTGGACCAGGTGGATGCGTTCCCCCATATAGCCTATGGAAGTAATGCATCTGCCCCGGACTCCAGCCCCATCACTGCAGGCCATCGCCGAGGACATTATACTGATGCACATGATGCGGAAGACAAGTGGGAACGGAGTCTAACTTAGAACAACTTGACTCCCAATACTTTAAAGCTTAAGTGGTGGGAACAAGCACCAGGGGCCATCATAGGTAAAATAGGGGGTTCACATAAAAACCAACCATTTTCATGGAGAAAGTGTGCTTACCCTTAGAGAAAACCTGTAATGAATGTAATGCGAAGGCTGACAAATATATTCCTTTTCAAAAATTGCTCCTTTGCTTGCTTTACATGCTGAACTCCTTCCCCCTATTTCCCATTGATTCAAAAGACTAGGAGGAAGCATGCAGATCAGATGTTCTATCTCAGTTCTGACTCTGCTGGCTGCATGCTGGTTCCATATGTAGGACTTTTGAAGTCAAAAGGTTAGCATGACATTTTTAAGGAGATTAAAGATATCGGTCTCCATATTCTCAGTAGTAAAAGATACAGGCGCTCCTTCCAATCACTTAAAATAATTTGCCAGCTGCTTTTGGTGACCACTTCATGTATGGTATCTGTCAACTTGTGTATATATAACCACAGCGCTTTGGCACTCTCCTCAGCACCCTGCAGGTCACCACAGTGCTCAAAACAAATATGTGCAGGTGACCATCACCAAGAAAGATATGAATATTGGTCACTCCTTATTCTCCAATAAAAACTCAAACTTTATTCCAATCCGCATGAAATTACGTATACAATCACTTACTTCAGGGGTACTTTTAACAGGGACCCTTAACTTCAACAACACATATAGTGCGTCAGCGCGCACACACAGACATCAATTGGTCAGTTCCGCAATATCCAAGTCTCCAGTTCCTACCGGTTTCAGCCTTTCACTATCACACTGTGGGAGCCTTGTTGCATTGTGGGAAATAACAGCTGTTTCCAACTGCCAAAAATGCATCATCCCTTTCCACAGACATCACCTGCCAGCAGTAAAGATGTTGCTTTGTGATAAATGTCAGAATGTAGAGCAGGAAGAGGAAAGATTTTACAATGGGCAAACACTGACTATATCATTTATAAATGAGTATTGTAAAAATGAAGCACTTTTTTTCATTAGGTTATTTTCACCGGCGTTCCTCTTTAATTCTCTGACGTTTTCAAGAGCCAGTGCTTCTCCCCTCCAGAGAACAAATCTTACTTGTAAAACGGGCAGTGAATAACTGTAAAGAGGAATAGAGATGTTGCCAGACTGTCCGCACCTTGTAAGATATTAGCTGACTCACAGATGAGTCTGTGCCTGTACTGTGCGGAGAACAGCTGAATCCTGTCAGAGTCAGTGATCCGCCCTCACATGCAATGGCCACAGAGACTCCTTCAATCTGCACTGATGCCACTTGGCTCGAGGGCAGTAATGCTCCATGTATTTTTTATCACAAAACATAAATTCTATATAATAATATCTAAGCGTCTCTGTATCCTCTCCCTGTGTGTGTGTGTCCGTGCGTTTGTGCTACTGCGCATGGAAAGCCGTTGGGACAGGAGCAGAACGTGCCAGGGGGCCGGCCGGGCGGGTGTGCGCGCCAGGCGGGTGTGCGCAGCTGCGCGCGGTGGTCGGTGCGCGCGTGGCAGTCAGGGGGCGGCGATGACAGACCTAGAGCCCGCTTTTAAAAGGGCTTAGGACTACTAGTGTATCTGTAATGCTAGATCACAACTTTATTTTTTCATATAGCAAGAAAACGTTTCTTTAACCATTTCAGCCCTCTGTGTTTATTCACCTAATGCATCCGAGCAATTTTCACCTCCCATTCATTCTCCAATAACTGTATCATTAATTTTCACAATTAATTGATCTATATCGTATTTTTTCCGCCACCAATTAGGCTTTCTTTAAGTGGTACATTTTGCTAAGAATTATTTTTTTCTAAATGCATTTTAACCTCTGGTACATCAATTGACCTTTGATTGTGCTCTCCATACTCGATTGCCTGATGAAGCGGGATGTTGGCCCGTGAAACGCGTTGCACATTTGGAGAATTGTTTGAATAAATGTTAAGGTTATATTTATAACGGCTTAGTCTGCCTCGTCATTTATATACCTGAGGGAGGCGAGTCCATGCACTTCCCTCCTTTTAAACCATTTTTAGATATTTTATCCTTTGTTGGCGCCTCTGTTATTCTCGTTTTACCACTAGTTAAAAAGTTTATTTGGGTATTTTTTGGGTGTGGGGGGTAAACAGTTAATTTTAAATGTAATGTATTGTGTTTTATGTGAAAAAAATGTATGTACATGTAGTTTTAGTATTCGGCCACAAGATGGCTACAGTCATTTTTTGGGGGAATTCCATCCTGTAATGAGAGCAGGAAGTATGAGGAGGACATGTCTTTTGGGATTTTTTTTGCTCAGAAAGATGCAGCTTCGCATAAGAGCAGCAAGTTAATGGTGAACCAGAGCTCAGAGTTCTGGGTCACCATGAGCTTGCTGGTTAGTCTGTACCTCTGGGTGTTTCAAGCCCTACTCCATAGAGCCAAATTAATCCATGCCATGCACTGATGAGGATCAACCAATCTGAAACAGTCTGTATGCATGTTTGATTATAATGTGTGTTATATATGGATAGATAGCGCTCCACTCCACTTTAGGTACATCAAAAGAAGTAAAGAACCCCCCTCGGGGCCGCCCTCCCCCGGCCTGTGTGACCACTACGAGACTGGTCAATGTGCGCTCTGTAGTCCTCCTGTGGCCGACTGCCCGGTCTGACTCAGGTAGCTCCTTTTTCAGATATGCACTTTCCTGGCCTTCCCTCCTTATGTGGATTCCTTGTAGTATGCTCACCTCAAATAGAATGAGCCTCACATAGCATAACTCCGTTATGTTAAAAACAGGTTTTATTAAAATTAGGTACTCACAAACATGTGCATGTAACAGCGCATAGAGTATTAAAACGGGCTCTCCCCCGTGCCTCTCCGGATAGGCTCGCTGGGCGCTCCGTTAATCTCCACTGTGTAGTTTCCAGACAGCCGGCAGGACGGTCTGGAAACTACACAGTGGAGATTAACGGAGCGCCCGGCGAGCCTATCCGGAGAGGCACGGGGGAGAGCCCGTTTTAATACTCTATGCGCTGTTACATGCACATGTTTGTGAGTACCTAATTTTAATAAAACCTGTTTTTAACATAACAGAGTTATGCTATGTGAGGCTCATTCTATTTGAGGTGAGCATACTACAAGGAATCCACATAAGGAGGGAAGGCCAGGAAAGTGCATATCTGAAAAAGGAGCTACCTGAGTCAGACCGGGCAGTCGGCCACAGGAGGACTACAGAGCGCACATTGACCAGTCTCGCAGTGGTCACACAGGCCGGGGGAGGGCGGCCCCAAGGGTTTTTTTTTAACTTCTTTTGATGTACCTAAAGTGGAGTGGAGCGCTATCTATCCATATATAACAGACTGTGAAAAGGGGGACTTGCTGGACCCGAATAGAGCGCATACACAAGGGAGAACTGCAAACAGAACTGCAAACAGATTGGGCATTGGTTCCCAGTGAACTTTATGTTGATCTGAATCTTATGTAAATTTGTATTATATGTCCTATCGTTAGATTTGCAGCGCTGTCTTATATACATACATGTTTGATTATAATGGCTCTGTACTATTAACAAGCTGACACATCATTGCATTCCAGCGGTTCTGGAGGTGTGTTTAGCTTCTAAGGGCAACAATGGTTAATTTGCATATATTCAGCAGTGATGCTCTGGGAGACATCTCGGAGCTCACTCCAACCTGAATTATTGCAAATTCTTTCTGTTTTAAGAAAGCAAACTTTAGTTGTGACTGTAGGGGGGCCCAAACTACTACTTCACTCCCTCTGATAAAGGAGTCCATCCTTCAGATCCGGTGTTTTTGAGGTTACACTTATTATGGGTGTGAAAATCATCATGACCACACTTGTTTTATGACCCTTACTAGATGGGGCTCCAAGGCTGTGAAAGCCACAAGGGGTTGGCAAGTGAAAGGGTGTGAACATTGGGGGGCCCAATCAAAGTTTTACTGGGGGGGGCCCATGATTTATAGTTATGCCCCTGATTGTCTCCAATCTTTGAATGTTGTCCTTGTGATCGCAGGGACGTTTGGGGTGACAATGTGGTCCAGCGACAAACAAATATTTAGCCCAATTCAACAAAATGACTTTGGCACTTTGATTGCCTCCAGCACCCCAACACCCCCCCCCCCCAATTTACACATTATGTGGGCACATTTGGGCTCTCTGCAAGGGGCGCTGTTGCCGATTCTGGTCAGTCAGGGCATCACTGTATGTGTGTAAAAGACACTTTGATCCACTTCAGTAAAACGCTGTACACACTCCTAGGAGTTCTGGGTCACCATGAGCTTGCTGGGTAATCTGTAACACTCCACCGCGTAACACCACTATTTTGCTGTCGCGCATGCTGTGGGTGCAGAGCTCCAGTGTCTGAGCTGGCTCTAACCCCTGCTAATACCAGGTCACCTCTTTGCTCTAGTGCACGGAGGTAGAGACCTGGACAGCTACCCACACAGCAGCACTTTCACTAACCCCATGCCCCCTCCCCCCCCCCCCCCCCCCTTTCACCAAGGAAAATAAGTGCTGGCCCTTATGAGGCCACATTTCACAAGTCTCCCTTAGCTATTAACATTAAACAGATCTTAGCAAAAAGAAAACATGGAGACTTGTGTCTTTTATGAGCAGTATAACTACTAAAGGTGTACCTGAGATCAGGTAACTAGGCATATTTACACTTACCTGGGGCTTCCTCTAGCCCCATAAGGACCGTGGACTCCTTTGCCATCCTCTCCAGGCCGCTCCGTTGTCCTGGAGTTTGCCCTAGTAATTTGCCTGGCGGCGCTCTTCTGCGCATGCACGGTCACACACCTCCTCCTGGGGATGTTAGCGCGGCTAGGCCACACATGCACAGAATCCCACAACTTGTCGCGGCTGGCCAGATTACTGGGGCAGATTCCAGGACAACAGAGCGGCCTGGATTGGATGGCGAGGGAGCCCATGCACCTCATAGAGCTAGAGGAAGCCCCTGGTAAGTATACATATGCCCAGTTACCTGATCTAGGTACACTTTAAGTAGTTACACTGCTCATAAAAAAGACACAAGTGTCGATTTTTTCTTTTCGATAAGATCTGTTTAGGGTTAATAGCTGTGGGAGACTTGATAAATGTAGCCTCATAAGGAGCCACGCAGTCCAGCGATGTATCCCTCCAGGGCCCTGCGTGATCGGTCATCATAAGAGATGTGGTTAAACACTCTATTGTGCTGAATATAATCTCTCTCTCATTATAGTAACACTAAGTAATGGGCACTTTATAAATATGCTTTTGTGGCTCTTGTCCTTGTCTGCCAATGATTTTGTAAACTTACACAATTTCCTAGGAGACCCTCTAGAAAACACTGTGAATTTCTTCCATTTGCTGCATGTTCTATTTTTTTCTTACACTGAGCTCATAATTATATTCATGTAGCAGAAAATTACACCTTTTTTTCCGTTAGCAAAAGCGTAAAACCACAAACATGCTTAAAGTAAATCTGACATTTAAAAACTAATACTAAGCTGACATAAGTCGCTAATGAAGCACCACAAAGTGCCTGAAGATATTATAGGTAATAATTACTGCACTGGACTTCTGCAGGATTCTCTCACACTACTACTGTAGAGAAAGCACAGTGCGTTACAGGAGATGTAGGGCAAGGGCGGACATAGGTGAGTTATTCTATCATCTAAATTATGTATATTTTTGTCAGAGAGCGCTTAAAGAGAAACTTTAGCCTAAACAAACATACCGTCATTAAGTTACATTACTTATGTTAATTAGAATAGATAGGTGATATAACCTCTTATCCACACTGTTTTAAAAGAACAGGCAAATGTTTGTGATTTCATGGGGGCAGCCATCTTTTTGGTTGAAAGGAGGTGACAGGGAGCATGAGACACAGTTCCAACTGTCCTGTGTCCTGATCACCTCTCCCAGCTGCGCCCTAGGCTTCAAATCTCAAATTCAAAATAAAAAAAATTGCACCAAAACAGCAGAAAGAGAGCAACAAAATCAGAAATCCCATCATGCTTTGCACAGCATCAGGGGGAAAATGCCAAAGCAGTTTTCTTCTGTGCCGCTAAAAATGAGGCTTGGGTTAGAAAAATAAAGTTCTGAAGCTGTGAAACTGTTAAAGAAACACCAAGCCTGAGTAAATTTTTAGTCTGGAGGTTCACTTTAAAGGGAAGGTTCAGGGACACTTAAAAAAAAAAATCGAAATCCACTTGCCTAGGGCTTCCTCCAGCCCGTGGCAGGCAGGAGGTGCCCTCGGCGCCGCTCCGCAGGCTCCCAGTGGTCTCCGGTGGCCGACCCGACCTGGCCAGGCCAGCGGCCAGGATTGGGTTTCTTCTGCGCTCCATTATGCGTGTCACGCCGGCGCGCTGACATCATCGGACGTCCTCCGGGCTGTACAGTGCAGGCTCTACTGAGCCTGCACAGTACAGCCCGGAGGACGTCTCGATGACGTGAGCCTGCGCAGTACAACCCGGAGGACGTCCGATGACGTGAGCCTGCACAGTACAGCCCGGAGGACATCCGATGACGTGAGCCTGCGCAGTACAGCCCGGAGGACGTCCGATGACGTCAGCGCGCCGGCGTGACACGCATAATGGAGCGCAGAAGAAGCCCGACCTGGCCGCCGGCCTGGCCTGGTCGGGTCGGCCACCGGAGACCACCGGGATCCTGCGGAGCGGCGCCGAGGGCACCTCCTGCCTGCCACGGGCTGGAGGAAGCCCCAGGTAAGTGGATTTCGATTTATTTATTTTTTTTAGTGTCCCTGAACCTTCCCTTTAAGCTCTCTCAGATTCAGTAATTGGCAGTAGGATGAATTATTTATGCAACAAAAATTATATTTCTGCAAATGTCTGACTGAATATGTGAGTTTTCAGTTCGGATTTAAACACGTCAAGAGATGGAGCTGTCCTGATCTGCTGAGGTAAGGAGTTCCATAATGTAGGAGCGGCATGACAGAAGGCTCTTGGACCAAAAGTTATCATGTGGATTCTGGGTATGACTAGATTATTACAACCTGTGGATCTGAACTATATACCGTATACTGTATATAACTCCATGCAAGATGAAAAGAAAAGGTATATGGTAATCATATACAGTATATGGAAGGTTAAATAAAAATATTGCTGTAAGTCATTTCTTCTGTCTTATCTTCAAATAATAAGAATGGCTGCAATCCCTGTTTCCACATGACAAAGGTAGCTAAACATATACATTTATCCTCTCAATGTCACAGAATGGCCAATAGAACGACACCAACCATCTGGCAGCTCTCAGTTATTGCTAGGGATCATGGAAAGTTCACCACCAGAGCCAGATCATCCACAGGGCAATTTGAGGCGGTTTCCTAGGGCGTGGAGAGAATCTAGGGTCCTGGAGGAGGCTAGTCCCCACCAAATCTAACTAAAAAAGCCAGATGACCATCAGCAGTAGGCAAAAACAGCTATCTTGCTTAGGACCCCATTTCATCTCAATCCATTACTGTTCACCTCTAGGAATTATGGGAACTTCCCCACCAGCATTCTTAAGAAGATTACCGCTAAGGATCATGGGAAGTTCTCCACTAGGGTTCGTAGTACTGTAAATGTGTCCAATAGGCAATGAAGCTCAATTGATGATGTCACTAGGGTATTAAAGAGACACGGAAGCGAAATAAAAATATGATATTATGATTTGTATGTGTAGTACAGCTAAGAAATAAAACAATAAGATCAGATACATCAGTCTAATTGTTTCCAGTACAGGAAAAGTTAAGAAAATCCAGTTGTTATCTCTATGCAAAAAAGCCATTAAGCTCTACGACTTTCAAAGTAGTGGAGAGGGCTGTCTTCTGACTTTTATTATCTCAACTGTTTTCTTTTTCTCTGCCAGAGGAGAGATCATTAGTTCACAGACTGCTCTGAAAGAATCATTTTGAATGCTGAGTGCTGTGTAATCTGCACATATTATAGAATGATGCAATGGTAGAAAAAACACTATATACCTGAAAAAAAAAATGAGAATATTTTCTTTGCTGCTAATCTTTTAGTAATTATTCATAGTACACAACCAAATCATTATATCATATTTTTTTTCCGCTTCAATGTCTCTTTAAAATCCATTTAAGGTATCAGCAAGCTTCATTTTATAAAGTTTTAAAGTAAACCTAATCAGAGGAGGGCCAGGAATGAGTGTGGTAGATCTTCTAGAAGCCTGTAGTTTCTCTTTAAAGCTGAACTCAAAACCAAAATGAAAGAAGCTCAGGATTCCCTCAATCCCAACCCTCTCCACTACTAGTCATTCGTCATACTGAAGATTAAAGATTGTCATTTTTCTTTCTGAAGATGTGCTCAAGAGATCATTTCATTGTCTTCCTCCTCCATTATCTACTTTGGGCTTTGTGGGTTAATTTGTGGTGAGGCTACATCCTAGGCTATTTCTATAGGCCTCTTCAGAAGGAGGAGGCCAGTGAGGACTTGCCCATTCAAGCCTGCACTGTCACAAAGCGATGGGTAGAAAGACAAAGAGCTGGAGGACATGGAGCTAAATGTCATGACAGAGCTTCTTCAACATTTGCATAAGTAATGTATAGGAAGAAGGGGCTTTCATTAAAGCGGAATATAACCCTGCATTTCAACTTTGCTCTAAAACATTATTTACAGCATATGCAACCAGCATTTTTTTTTTTACTAGACCAGCATTGGAGAGAAAAGCTGCAGCAGCAGTTTAGATAGATACATTTAAGTAAACACAATGTAACAAGTGAGGAATGTGACTCACTCTCTCTGTGTCCGGGAGCTCCTGCACAGTCAGAGTGTGTGTCATATTCCACACTTGTTACATTGTGTTTACTTAAATGTATCTAGCTAAACTTCGGATGCGGCAGCATTTCTCTCCACGGAACTTTAAAGCTCTGTGTGTAACCCTTCCAATGCTGGTCTAGTAAAAAAAATGCTGGTTGCATTATTGCATATAATATGCTGTAAATAATGTTTTAGAGCAAAGTTGAAATGCAGGGTTATATTCCGCTTTAAATTTGTGACTAGTAGAGATGAGCAACTTCATCTAAATTATTTCTCCTATAGCACAACTTATTATGCAGAGGCTGAAGTGAGATATGTGATTGATTTGTATGTCTCTGATTGGCCAGTGACAATCTATCACTTATTCCTATACTGGTGTACTCAAGAAAAGAGTTAACACAATCATGTGACTGCGATAAGCCAATCAGAGACTTACAAACTGAGCATATCTTCTCCTATAGGAGTCATTTTGTAGTATTATTTATTTATTTTATTTATAAAGCGCCAACATATTACGCAGCACTGGATATTTGTTTAGGTTACAGACAATATTTAGGGGTGACATACAGCATTATGACAATACAGGAATACAAGAAAAAACACATCATGCAGCACAGTATGAGTACAAGGTAATGTTTAGTCACTGGAGGGGAGCATGGAGATTAGGCAAGTTTGGTTCACTCAAATGCATAGCATGGGTGCACAGTAATGGAGGTGCATGATCAGGTAGGACACAAAAGGAGGAGGACCCTGCCCAAAGGTTTACAATCTACAGGAGTAATTGATCATCCCTAGTGATTAGTAATGGGCTTTCTTTTAGTTTCACTGATGCATGTCTTGAGACATAATATCCAAGGCATAAAGCGTACATTTGTAATTTAAAGAGGAGCTGTTAGGTATAAGGTCTCAGAGAAAAAAACACATATATCAGTAGCTAAATATTGGCTGTACTTACATTACATATGCATTTCACTGTCCACGTTTGGATTTCACAGAATTTTTATATAGTATTTGCAGAGAATGATGCTCCTGACAGCTCATGGCAGGTTCCATGTTTGTCTGTCTCCTATGAAGCCAATTGTGTCGTCATGTCCTCCCTGCTTCCTGATGATTCGACCCACAAAAAAGATCCTAATGGACAACACTACTGTGCAGTGAATATTAATTAGCCATGTGGCTAGGAACAATAGCGGACTCATGCAGTATACTCTGCCCTGTGATTTTTTCAGTGCTGTGAGCTGGGCTGCATTACAAGCTGCTGTAACATGAGCCTGTAACTTCTCACTAGCAGCCGAAGGGAGGACCCAAGGTGGGGAGAAGTAGCCCCAGAATGCTTTGCAGTATGTTATGCGGCCTCTCGTCCTTTTAAGAGCTTGGGAATAACAGCCTTGCTGTTCAGCACACATCAAAAGTAAAAGAGATTTTTAACTTCAGTATTGCCTTTTTGGCTTCCTTCTAAACTGTTTAACACAGGAGAATAGAGGTTTAAATTAACTTTTGCAGCCTGACAGTTACTCTTTAATGACCAGATACTTCAAAAAAACAAAGACAAAAACAAACAAACAAACCTATCTTACTCTATGGAGCATGTTAACCAGTTCGGCCTATCTGGACGAGCTTTCTTGTCCAGATAGGCACTGCATCTTTCCCTGCGTGGTGCGCACGATCGGGCGCGCGCCCGCACGCGCACCCGCCGCCCGCCGCTAGCCCCCCGATCAGTGAATGGGAATATAATTTCCCATTCACCGATCTAACCTCCCCGCAGAAATACCGACGCTTTCTCTCCAGAGAGCGCGGTATTTCTGTCCCCAGGAAACAACTCCTCCTCCTTTTTAGTTCCTGGATGCGAGATCGTTCGCATCCAGGAATTTTTTCACTGTGGCCATCTTGTGGCCAAATAGTAAACTGCACCCACATACATTTTTAATTAAAGAAAAATATTATTTTACATGTAAAATATACAGTTTCCCTCCCACACCAAAAATTACCCACAAAATTACCCAATAAAAAAAATACAATAAAAAAAAAAAAAAACAACATAAATAGTTACCCAAGGGTCTGAACTTTTTAAATATGCACGTCAATAGAGTATGTTATTATATTATTTATAGAGTATATTTATATGAGTTTTAATTACGGTAGCGTATATTAATTTGAAACTATAATGGCCTAAAACTGAGAAATAATGAATTTTTTTCATTTCTTTCTTAATCTTCCTGTTAAAATGGATTTAGAAAAAAATAAATCTTAGCAAATTGTACTACCCAAAGAAAGCCTAATTAGTGGCGGAAAAAACAAGATCTAGATCAATTCATTGTGATAAGTAGCAATAAAGTTATAGGCGAATGAATGGGAGGTGAACGTTGCTCGGATGCATGAGATTTTCGGACTGCGGTGCTGAACCGGATAAATAAAACAAACCTATTATTAGTTTGGTCTACTTAAAAAAAACTCAGATGCACACATAGCCCATAGGAAGATGGTACATTAGAAGGGACATCACATACCTGCTTTTCTACTATGGATACAGATATTGATTTTTGGGTGGAAATACTGCGCTTTATACTGAACTCAATAGTAAACATATGAAGGAATAGTATCAATCAGTGTCAGCCCCATTTACGTATTTATTACAATCAGCACCATTCAACACAAATCCTCCCCAAAAGCCTTTGTCAATTGTCCAATGCAATGAGGTAAAATACGACAAACAGCCACTGTCAGCAGTACGTAATGAAAGTTTCCAGGTCCTTGTTGCACAACTCTGCTACACAGAGCTCATTGTGATGGCGTCCAGAACTGATGGAATACCATGTTCTTTTGGAAAAGGCATCAAGCGCCACTTAGGTGACAGCCAGGAGCCAGTGTGGTGCAGCTGCCAGAAGCCGACCAACAAAATCTTGTTCTGGGGACATCGTTCTTAGTGCAATGGTACAAAACATCATTTTCCATCATGGTGCTTGCCAAATATTATAGCTCACTTCTCAACGGCATAAAGGGCTAGGTAATCATACCACAGTTTTTGTGGAATTGTAAATACTACTACTACTACTACTACTAAAAATAATAAAATACCTCCGTTTTACGCTCTTTAATACATCGTAGTAAACAAAATGCTCCATTAGTGAATCATTTATAAAGATGGAATTGGGAGGACTGCCTAGAGACAGATTTGTAGCAGTTGTGTTTAGACCAACATTAACAAATAATGAATGAAACAGCTGGCCCATCTGTCCCTGACTCTAGCAAGGGTACAGTAACCCCGATGTGTCCCAGAGATAGCCGTGGGTGCTGCATCATATAAGCTGAGTGCTTGGTTCTCCTCCTTACTTAGAGCTAGGAGAATGAGATGTTCAGAAAACACCTTCAAAAAAAGCACAAGGACATAGGAGCCTGGATAGTGTAGTATTGCCAGACAAATCAAAGAAGGTATCAAAATGATGTATACTCACAAGGATGGTTTGCTGGAAAAGCGACCACTTTACTTTAAAAGCATGTGGAGAAGGCCAGTCTTCACTCGGGGAACACAATGCTGGACTGGGGATTGTTGCTCTCTGAGAGGAGCTCAGCGATTGAACATAGCGGGAGTTTCCCAAGACTTAGTCCTCGGACCTCTCCTTTTCTCTATCTACACACTGTTGGAGTTCCCCAAAGCTCAGTCCTTAGACCTCTCATTTTTTTGATCTATACTTATGGTCTTGATCAGCTCATCAGTCCTTTGGCTTCCAATATCACCTATATGCTGACAATACCCAAATTTACCTTTCAGCTCCTGACTTGGATACTCTAACCGCTCTTGTCCTTGACTGTCTCATTGCAATCTCCTCCTTCATGGCATCACACTTTCTCCTAGAAATGACCATCACTAATCATAAGGTGTCACTCAGCCCTGGTCTCTCCTTCCCATGGCGACCACTTTCTGCCATGTGGCCCCCCTCACCTGCATTGATGCAGGCTGGAGGTGCCTGACAACCTGAACCATTTCCTTCACCCCAAGGATATGTCAGCATACAGGATGGCAACAAAGTGCACTCTGAGGCTGGTAAAGAATGACCATCACCAGAGGGAGGACAGTAGGGCTACTCAGATGCAGTTTGCTATCTGAGCAGTCTGTCCCCGAGGGAGCTGGGTCCACTTTTTTTTTTTGAAAGTCAGATTGTACTGAGTTTTTAACATAGTTACAGCACTCCAAACATTGAGCGACAATAAGACACAACAATGTTGTCCCTAACATTAACAAGGCATTAGTCATATACACTGTTGACTCTTCCAGTGCTCCCCCCCCCCACACACACACATCCTCAGACCCACCCATAATCTCCCTCCAATAATGAGGTTCCACCTTAGCTAAAAATGTAAAACTGCTTTTATATCAAATAGATATGTTCAAAACTATAATTTTAATCCTTTGTTGGCACTGTCCTTTAAAATCATGAGCTCATCGAAACCCATGGCAGCCATTTTGGTGTGCCTATCCTTACGCCTGTGAAAGCTTTGCTAAGGCCTCAAAAATTTGTAGATAAGCTTCTGTTTACAGTCATTTTACAAACTGTATTCAATATAGATTTACAAGAACATAAACCTTTTCCTTTAACAAGTCTTTAACTGCCCTAGGCATAAAAGGGTTAATGCATATCTATTTCTCATTTGAAGACCAGTAGACACCACTTCTGAGAGCAGACATTTAATACAGAATTTACAGTAAGCTGTGTCCAGGAAAATCACTGAGGGGAATAAGCAGACTTCTACATAGCAAATGTCTGTTAAGGATTGCCAGTTGCAGAAGCAACCTTCTGGAATTTTTTTTCTTTACCAAGAGTCAGTTGCCATGGAAGGTAATCAAATTTAGCCGACAGCTCCATGGTGTTTGTGTTGGTTACTGTCAGCGTCAAAGGTACGGTCCACAAAACGGTCCCTGGAGAGCCAACGTGACGGATAAATACTGTCTCCGGCCCTTAAAACAAGCACTACTGCCTACACTCAAATGAGCAGGCCGTCATGAAGGATTACTGTCCAGTTTATAGTCTTCAGACATTTAACCATGATGGCATTCTGGTCATAGTAAACAATAGATTTCTGCTCTATTATTTGGCATCTCGATGAGAACATAATGTCCTAACTAGAGGAAATCTACAAGTGCTGAGAGCCAAGATTCTATTTACCTCTCTTGCCAGGTATAATTAGGAGCCAATCTGTGTACAAGAGGATTGAGATGGCATTAGGATAATCCATTGAGGTTAATAAATTACTGTACTTGAAAAATAGAAACTTTCTGTAGTTACAGAGAAATATTTGCTAGCAGAGCATATCTACACCATACAGTGGATGGTATTGCATTCTATGAGCAGTGTTCTCTATCTAAACTAAAAATTCAGTGAATCAGGTTCAGACTCAGGTGCAGGAATCCCACTGCTGCTTTGATTGCATCATTCTGCAGTTCAAGGGAAAGGCACAGACTAAATCTCTCTATCTGCAGGAAGTCGCCAGTGTCTGGGCTCCTGACCAGTTACTTTGAAAGTGACTTCTCTGGCATCAGCTTATCAGGGAGCTGATACACATACAAACAAACTCTGTGACTGGTAAGTCTTCAAAATTGTCCATATGCTTCAACCGCTTTGCCACACCATTGTACCCAGATTGTGACTGGTTGTGAAGCTATCAGATGGTATTTTTAGATCCGCGTCTGGAGATGAGTTTGAAAAGTCTGTATTTATTGCTTTCTCTCTCTTCCAGCAGATGACTCACTTATTTACTGTACATTTTAGGAAAATCATCAGGGAGCATGACTCCATTGTATGGATGTACGGTGACCAGGAGAGTGCGGCAGAACAGGGAATCCTGATTGTGTATAAATTATATGGCATCCCTATACATCACAATTGTATGAGGAGGCAGCCTTTAAAGGGAACCTGCTTGATTGACTAGGTTCGGGTGATTTGACATATTATCAGACACTTTTTAGTGATCAGGCATACTGGAACACACTCGATTATCTCTTAATTCGATAAAATGATTGAAGATCGTACAGCCAACTCGCTAGATGTATGGCTGACTTTTCTGCTGTTTGATAAGGAGAAAGAAGGAAGCTTAGGTCTCACAGCTGATCTGACTATAAGCAATATAATGTATTTGCCCCCCCCCCCCCCCCTACCCCCGAGTAGCCTGCAATGGCCAAAGCAGTGCCATGCATGAAATCAGGTATTGTAACAACTACCTGTCTGAACATGCATAGATGTCTCTCTTCTGCCTGCCTTGATTTACCAGGTGCTGCCTTCTCCTCACATAAGTTTCCTGTGAGCCCTCCTCTAACGACCAATGATGACTGTGGGAGATGGAGATGTGAGGAGAAGAAGAGCTGCTGGGAAACTGAGGAAGGTGTAGAATAGGGAATGTAACGCAGGTAGATATAATGACATCTACTATACGGGGTGTGGCCATGATTATACTGGGGGGGGCTATATGGAGGGTATGGCACTACTGTGGGGAAATGACTATGTATGGAAGCATTAACAGGGGTATGTGGCTTTACAAGGGGTGACATAGCTATATGAGGTGTGTGCATGATTATACTGGGAGAATGTGGCTATATGGGTGGCATGGCATTACTTGCGGGTATATACAGTATGTATGGAGGGACGGGTGCTACTGGGGGCACCTAACTATACATGGGGGACCTTGGTGTGTTTGGTGGTCAAGGCTGTAGTGGTGTTGCATAGTTATTAGTTTGGGGATGGAAGGGATGGGAGGAGTCACAATGGCTGTAGTGTTATGAGGCAGAGGGTCATGGTGCCACACTTGTTGTATGACACTTGGCAGATTAGCCCCATGGCTGTGGGGGTCACTATGATGAAGAAATGGTACATGCAAGGGTAGATTTGTACTCCCAGGGCACCATATAACACGATCTATAGCATTATTATAAACATCTCTGAGTATTTTGACTATACATTGGAAATATTTTCAGCTACTGTGAAAGGAACTTTAAACTGTCTCTTCTTTGTCCTTGAAATTATGAAATGCAGTCCAGCTTGTCTGGCTGCAAATACTTCCCAGACATCCAAAAAGTAACTGAAGGAATTAAAGCACTTAATGCATAAATAGGATTTGTAAATCGACTGGGCAGACTGAGTACAGAACCAGAGAGTGTCTTCTGCTGAGAGGTAATGTACAGGAAACTATTGGCTGTGGCCACAACAGTAGATTATTTTACAGTCCAGAAGCAGTAAAATCCTTTATTCCCCTACAGACAGACACGGGCTGGCAGTGAAGATGAGTATGTGCCTGCCAAAACCATCTCAGAGCACACAGGATTGTGCAGGAGGCGTCAGTGCAACAACTCTATGCAAGAAATGGCTGCAAGCTCCAAACTTCACTGTCAGTCTTCCTGCTCTGTGCCCACAGCATCTTTGTCCCTCCTCCTGCTCTATGCTCTAATCTTCACTGTCCCTCTTCATTCTGTATACCGCCAGCATCATTGTTCCCCCCTTTTTCTCTATATCTTTGTCCATCATGCTCGATGTCTCTATGCTTTTTCTGTCCCTTTCCTTGCTCTCTGCACTAAGGTTCCATCTTGACCTACTATATGCCTCAGCCTATATGCCTCTTCCTGCAATATGGCACCAGTTTCCATGTCCCTTCTCCTACTAGTACTACATGCAATCAATGTCCGTGGTCTTCCTCCCACTCTATTCCTCCAATATCTTTGTTGCTCCACCTCTCTGCCGACAGCTTCTTTGTTCCTTTTCCTGTTTTATGCCCTCACCTTCTTAGTTCCTCCTCCTGCACTATGCTATCATCATCACCATTTCTATTCACGCTCTATAATATGCAGTTTAGCCTAACGAGAGAAGGAAAGGCAAAACTAGAGTCAGTGAGGAAGGCGTGTTTCTAGCAATTTTTATATAGGGTTCAGCACACATCATAACTAATTTAATATCAGTATAATTACAGAGTAATATCCTATACCAGGGATGTCAAACTCAGATACAAAGTGGGCCGAAAATTGAACACTGGGATCTAGTTGCGGGCCAACCTCAATGTCTACTGCCCACCTTCCTTCCTTATAAAGTTCTCAGGTGTCTAATGGCCCCCTCCCTCCCCTATACAGTTCCATAGTGTTTAGTGCTTTCCACCTACCTCCCCATATGGCTTACCTGGTGTTCTAGGGCTTAACTTCCAATATAGCTTCCCTGGTGGTCTAGAGTGGGCCAAACATAATGCATAGTGGAAAAAACACTTGGGGGCCAAATGTAATGGCTCTGAGGGCCAGATTTGGCCCAGGGGGGTGGGGGGTTAGAGTTTGACATGTATGTCCTATACTGTACATACTGGAAGATAGGTGCAGGTATCATACAATGGGGCAAGAGTAGAAAAAGACATTTCAACCATCCTGGGGCTTGATTCACAAAGCGGTCCTAACCTACTTAGCACGTCTAAAGTCTTTAGACGTGCTAACCAGGGTGCTAAGTAGGTTAGCACCGGATTTCTCAATTGATTAACCTACTTAGCACCCTGGTTAGCACGTCTAAAGACTTTAGACGTGCTAAGTAGGTTAGCACCGCTTTGTGAATGAAGCCCCTTATGTTTAAGTACAATAGCAATTTAAGACTTATTACAGAACCCGACAACCACACCAGGTATCTATGGCCAATCTTAAGGTGCCAATGATTAAAGCTTCTGTTAGAAGACTGGCAGTGTGAATTACTGCTGTTCAGCTCTGATGTATTAGGCTGAGGTTGTTGTGAAAATTCAGTTCATCTTGAGCACTATCACTGTCTTTAGTATCTACCCATAGAAGTGGTGTGACAGAGCCCATTCGCTATTCATACCTCAGAAACACGCTCTTCAGTACAATTCTTCCACCTGTCATGACACAAATGTCAAAATCACAAACAGCATTTGTTAATTAGGTAAAAAGTAATTTCTAAATAGTGAATGAAACAGATACTTCAGGTTCCCTTTACATAAAGTTTAATTATGCCTCACTATATATTTCAGAACAAAGGAGGTCTTGTGCATGGAGGGAACCTGCATCAGGTTGCAAAATGGTTCCTATTAGTGGAAAGAAGGCCTTTTGTGTGACATTTCAACATGAGCTGTAATTAATGGAGATTCTGCGTTTCTTGTACA
Source organism: Hyperolius riggenbachi (assembly GCF_040937935.1). Classification (NCBI taxonomy): domain Eukaryota; kingdom Metazoa; phylum Chordata; class Amphibia; order Anura; family Hyperoliidae; genus Hyperolius; species Hyperolius riggenbachi. The sequence continues at coordinate 88,318,042 of NC_090657.1, read as the reverse complement.
TTTAATTAAAGCTTCAAGGTGATTGTGACATGTGAGTGATGCTGGCATGGATGTATGCCCTGGGAGGTTTTCATAGGCAATGGGCGAGACCAGTCTCTCTGTTCTCTTTTCAAATGTAGTCCTCCGGGAAAAGGAGCATTACAAATTGTAGTCATAGGTACACTGTATACTGATTTTGCTAGAACTGACTTTATAACATGTACACTAATGGAACTGTTTAAGACACCTAAAATGAGGTACAAGAGAGGTACTCATAAAGTGGGTTACCGCTAAGGCAACCACTGTATTCGCAGGTGGGCAGGTGGTGAGATTAGACTAGACCCCACTCTGTAAAGAAAACGGATCAGGGTAACAAAACTCCACCAGGGGTCGAGGCGCTTCTGCTGGCTGAGATTTGCAGACAGTTATTCTGTTGCTTGCCTAATGAAGCGGGTTCATGCCCGTAAAACGCATTGCATTTTTGGAGTGGATTAATATTGACTGTTCGAGTCTATTTGGGGAGGTGAGTTCACCACTACCTCATATTTTAAACTGTTTCTAACGTGTTTTAGTCTACTCTGGCACCTCTAGTTGCTAATTAAAGTCCTTCCTGTAAAATTACTTGGAAAGCTTATGCATCCTATTTGCCAGGAACATCTTCACCTTTCTCTCCTGAGTGACATAGGTTGTCCCACCCCCTGTGCAGGATGTTCCAACTAGAGAAGAAACAGCATTATAACACCAAGATATTTGTGTCTCTGTCTTTACAACTAGAAAGTACATTGCAGGGAGCTGCAACCAGAGGCGTAACTTCAAATCATGGGTATCTCCCACAAATCTTTGATGGGGTCCACCAATTCACACACCCTTTCTTGCCTCCCCTTGGTGACTGTAACAGCCTGGAGCCCCATCTTGCAAGGGTCATAAAACAAGTGTGGTCATCACTATTTTCACACCCATAACTAGTGCAGCCACAAAATACCCAAGGATGGACCCCTGTGCTAGAGGGAGGGAACGTTAGTAGTTGGGGGCCTCCAACAGTTCTGTGAGGCTGCTCTCCTATAGTCCTGCCCCTGGCTGCAACCATTGTATGGGCCTGCTATATACATCCCAACGCTACAAAGACCAATGCATACATCAGTATAGATACTGTAAATGTATTACTTAAATCTATTAGTGTTTATACTACTCATGCAACCTATAAATTGTTGTGTTGTCTATTTAATAGTACAGGAAGGGGGGGGGGGGGGTCTAGTAGTCTTTTGTAACCTCTGTAGGCATCTACAGAGGATGAAACACTGACTTTTGTTTAGGAAATCTTTCATTATCCTCCTAACTGGAGATGTTCCAGGAAGCTTTCCTTTCCCTAAATATTTTTGTGCTGTAAAAGGTGTCACAGAAAGAGAAAGAAGGCGTGTTACCATAGCTACATGTCAAGAGAAACCCACTTACTAAATACACTATACTCTCTCTGTATGGCTTCCGCAGCAAAGTCTCAATACGCCATTGTAACAAGTATCTTAGAAACAAACTTCATTACAGAACAACAGCTTATAGTTAGTGATAGAAATCGTATTTGTGCTTCTCTGAAATATTTCCGACCATATAATTGTGAAGCAACACAGAGACATTCAGTTATTTAACTCCAGTGGAGATTATTGAAAGCTCAAGTGACAATTGGCAAGTGCCAGTAAAGTGAGGCATGAATTATCTTTCTAGTGCAGAAGTCCACCCTGGTGGTGTTCCAATAGGGGATGCAGAGATTGTAGCCACATCAGAGCCACTGGTCCAAAGCGGGCAACATGGTGCCATCTTCTAGTCACTGCATTAGCTTTTTATTGGTGCTATACTGGCAACTCATATCACAGACACACTAGCTTTTCATGTGCGTTTTTGCACGCAATCACAAAAATTTGCAATTGTGCACGAAAACGCACAAAAAAACGATAGCGTGGCCGTGATATGAGTTATCACGATTTGGTGAATCAGGCCCCATATGTGCTTTGAATGGTGGTAATAATTACCAAGCAATTATTTTCCTCTTTCACACAGTGAATGTCCTTGGAAGCTCATGGAGGAGGACTATATGTGGGACCCTCAAATCCAGGGGTCCTGGTGCTACCCAACTGTATGGGTGTGACTGACCAAGCACTTTGTCAATGGCTACCGCCAACACAAGGAATGTGTAGCAATAAATAAATAAATATGAAATTAGGCAAAGGGAGAATTCTAATTGGCATAGTAGGATGCTTTTACACTTGGTGCAATGCAACTTGCGCAAAGCAAAATGGCTGCCACACCACACCATTACACACACTTTAGTATATGCAGCAGACCAGATGGCAGGGAAATTGGAGGCAACTTGCCTTCAGAAAGTTGCACCCTTCAGTCACGTACATACTTCTGGACAGAAAGCACGTCATCTGAAAAGCTGCATCTGCGCATGCGCACAGCACATGCGCCACAAATTAAAATGTTCATGTTACCATTGACTTTTATCGCTTCCAGTGCCGCGTGTACTGTGCGATAATGCACTGGAGCATCTGCATCCACTAGAGCACTTCTGGTGCATTGCTAGAAGTGTAACATATTCCATTGACTGTAATGACCATTGCGATGAGGTGAGTTAGGTGGAAGCGACGCAACTGTAAAAGAGGACTCACTAATAAGTTAGTTAAAGGATATTATTTTATTCAGATGTTTCTGGTTGGTCTAATCAGGCAACCAATGTATGTGGTGGTGTGTGTGTAGGACTCCCCAAAATGTGGTTTGGTGACAGTCCTTATGAGTAATTGAGTAATCAAGATAATCAAGATAATTCAAATTTTTTAAAATAGAGGCTTACTTCCAATAACAGAAATCCACAATTTGACTAAAAATAAATCACAGATTTATTAAAAAAAAAAACATGTTTTGCCCATAAATTACGACTTCTTCAAGTAAAAGTCCGGTGCTTGCCAGAAGCAAGCTCAAGCCTGTTTCTCTTGATTGCTCACAGGCAATAAAGAGGTAACTGGCAGTTTAAAATAATGGAAAATGAAGGGAAGAATAACAGTGTTCCCTCACCTGAGCTAAAATCATCAAAAAAGGAAGTTGGCAGTGATTGTTTAGAAATGTTTATAATGGATACAGTTAATTCAGAAACATCCCTGGTGGCGGATGATAAGGAACACTTAAGTCCCTCAGACAGTTTTGTTGTCTTTTGAGAAACACAGGATCAGCTCTGATCTTCCCTCTTCTATTCTAGAACTATTTTAGTACTAATAAACGAGAACAAGAGAAAAGGAATAAGCCAGCAAACATGGGACCATAAATTGCAGGTGAAAGTGCTCTAAAGCAGTTTTTACTGGCTTTCAAATTTCAGTCTTCTCAAGACCCGTTGATCTTGGAAAATTATAGAAGAAAAATAAAGAAACATATTTCATATGATCCTGTCACTGATGTCCATGAGGCATTGAATTGAAGCACAGCACAGTCACGCACACACAGTCTCTCTTTATAATCATTTCTGAGTGTTACTTAGCAAAGTGGTGTTTTGTTCTTTATGGAGAGGGGGAGGGAAAGAGTAGCACACAGCAGCAGCAGTCATGGGTCAACGTTATCTGGCAGGAAAATAACAGTGCCATAAAGGACAATCTGGCTAATCGCTTTCTCCAGAGCAGAACTGAGTAGGACATCGTGGACAGGCTGTATCAATATTGTATTCCTGTTCCCAATCTGGGTTGAACCTATAAAGACATAAAGAGTAAAAGTTTGATACTTACCTCAGCTGAGGGCTTCCCGTGTTCTCCTTGCCCCCATCATTCCTGCACTGGCTCCCTCTGAACATATCCAATAAGAACTTGTCAGATGTATTCTCGTGGCCGCACTCTCCTCCGTGTACGAGTGCAGCTGTAGTGCGCATGTGCCTTGCCTGGGAAGTAGTACGAAGCTGCTCGTACTCAGAGGGAAGAGGAAGTGAGTCCCAGTAAGAGGTGAGTCGAGGAGGATTTTAGAGGACTCTGGACTATTCAGAGACTTACTCTTACTGAGGTACTGTATTTTTTGGACCATAAAACTCACTTTTTCTCCGCCAACGGTTGGGGTAAAAAGTCAGTGCCTTATGGTCTGATGGTGTCTCCATAAGTGCCCCCTCTGCTCCAGTGCTGCACAATGTCTCTGGTGTCCTCCTGTCTCCCCTCTGGCCAGTGTCCCCTGTCTCTTAATGGCCTCCCGAGCACGGGGGGGGGGGGGGGGCAGATGGGACACAGGAGGCCACTAGGGGTACAGGGAGGCAGTGGGGACACAGGGGCTGGGGAGGGGGATGGTGAGGCACAGAAGGACACAGGGGACACCAGCCAGAGGGGAGACAGGGGTCATGGGCGGCAGATAAGACACTGGGGACACAGAAGGATACATGGGGACAAAATAATTTGGGCGAAAACATATACAAGACGCCCCTGGACCATAGACGCACCAGGTCAAATATATATATTTTCCCCTTGACCTTTAAAACTGGGTGCGTCTTATAGTCCAGAGCATCTTATAGTCTGAAAAATACGGTAACTATCAAACTTTAATTTTTGGCTCCTTATGGGTTAAACAAGTAACATCACGTGCCTAACCGTAGCAACACTTGTCTCGCTAACTGCGCAGGGCGTGGTACTCTGCTGGTGTAAGTACTAGTAACATTGCCGTGTGCAGGATTGCGCATCAGGCCCTTTGGTCCTTGTTAAATTAACTTTTCTTTTGTCTTTTCTAACAGCAGACACACCTTAGTAACAAAATATCTATTAAAAGGAACCCGAGGCGTAAGACCTACGGAAGAACCCTGGGTTCCCTTTAAGCCTCAGCATGCATGGAAATACTTTCACATTACCCGCTAACCTACTTTTTAGTACTTTTTCAATTATTAGTTGCTGAAAAAAATATTTTATAGATAAGATAAACAAAACATGTCCTGAAAGAAAACTCTGGAGAAAAGTTAATAGAATAAAGGCCCTTATGTATTTATCTCATGAATTCGCTCTCCTCATCTGTCCTAACTCATGATTCAGATGGTGGTGTACCAAGAAAAACAAAAAAACTGCCAATGTTATTTGGATTCGTGATGAAATGTTAACTCTACAATACAAAAAGTAAAGATGACTGACTTTCCTTCAGATGCCATTGCCCTGACACATAAAATCCCTCATTGACAAGGATTAAAATAATTTGTGTTATTTGGCCGTGAACTGCTCAATTTCATACTCTCCTCTTCATAAATGGAATCCAGTAAGTAACAGGAAGTGAAACATTTTAGAATAAGTTATTAACTGGTTCTGGTATGACAGGATGACAGTGCTAAGTAAGGCAGAACCAACACAAACAGGCTATAAGGGAGGTAGCTTCACACCCAATGCTTCTCCTTCTAGGGGTGACAAACTGATCAGTACAGGAGATAAAGAAGACCTGCAGGTGAACTTTTCTTTGGCTTGGAACCAGTCAAATCATCAGCAGAGTGGCTTTACATAAACGTTATATGTTTACTTTATAGGGCATTACTGTAATATAACAGATTGCATTGGTCAACAAACCTTTTTCATGTTTCATCTATCCAATCTCTGCCCACTACAAGGGTATGCCTACTGCCTGCTGAGCCCTCGAATGAAGTATAGTGGCTTTGAATTACAAAAAGGTTCATTTGACCAGACCAGCCCTATGTTCTGCCCATCCATTAGTCAGCTGTGTTGGATCACAGCCCAATCAGAACACACATGTCCCTCTGTTCTAAAGCAAGGCTGGAATCTAAAGAGCGCGTAAGTAACAGCGTGACAGGGACTATAGACAGGGCAGCGAGGTGCATTTTGACAGTATATGGACATCCTATTAGCATAGACCCTGGTGGACACACATACTTGCAGGCAGCACCAAGATCATGGGAAAGGAGAAATGGGCTCTGATGGGGTCCAAATACTCTTTTCCTCCACAGCATTCTATCACAGGTGCTTATAGTGGAAATACATTTCTGCAATCAGATTGGGTTGGCTAGTCAGTTCTGCTCCTGCGTATGTCCTAAAAAGAAAAAACTGCTGTACTCTGGCAGAAAACTTCTTCACAGGACTTAACTGCACCCTCAGGAGCTTTGATCTGGTATTGCACAGGGTCAAGTAGGATTCATAGTTTAAACGATAGCGGACCAATTTTTCTGTGAAGGTTCTCATTCATTTTCCAGATCCTACTGTATTTAACAGTTAAAAATAACGTAACTTCAACTTGACACCTTTTAGTGTTATAATGTTGTTGGGGACAATGAAAGGCAAGAGATACCTGTGATTTATATTTTTTGTAATTATAATTCAGTGAAAGACGTTTGAACCAGCTCACTCCAGACAGCAAGATTGGCAAACCATCCAATTGCAGAGCAATTTTTAAGGACTGAACTTCATCCTAATCAGTAGCCGATACCCGCCACAAGAAATATTTACAGTTTCTCAAATAGATCATCGGGGACATCTGTATGGTTGATATTGTAGTGAGACTCCTCCCACAGTGTGATGACAGCTTCCTGTCTATGAACCTTGTCGCATTATGGGAAATAAACGCTGTTTCCAACTGCCCTCCAACTTCCCTCTGTACACACACACACACACACACACACACACACACACACACACACACACACACACACACACACACACACACACACACACACACACACACACACGGATAATCAGGGGGGTGTGTATAGCTAATATAGTGGTGAAACCCCTCCCACACGGTGATGTCAGGACCATGGTCCTTATAGTTTCCTGTCTGTGAACCTCATCGCATTATGAAAAATAGCTGTTTACAGCTGTTTCCAACAGCCAAAAAAGCAAGCAGCATCTCCTTCCACTGACATCACCTGCCAGCAGTAAAAATGTCACCATGTGATAAATGTCAGAATGTAAATCAGGGAGAGGAAAGATTTTACAATGGGCAAACACTGACAATCATTTATACATAATTATTGTAAAGATGAAGCACTTTTTTATTACATTATTTTCACTTTACACATTTACAGAGGAGTTATCAGACTCAGGTCATAAAGAGGACTGAGAATCTGACAAGGCATTACAATGTGAGGTGAGTTTTGAATATGCTTTTCTATGACTCAATCCAAAAGGGTGCATTAGAAAACAGAAATAGGGGTCAGGCAGGAGGGCAAAGTACCTGTACAGTAACTTGTGCACCATCCTTTCAGAATAAAGTGAAAACAAGTTTCTAATAATACTCGTAGTAGGTTATTGGATTTCAGCCCGGACATATGGAAAACTGATCTGTATCTGTTACCAGAGACACACATTATGGCCGTTATTAGTTAACGGCCCTGTGAAAGGCTGGAGACAACACATATTAAAAACCTAAAGAAAGGATATTGGAAAGACACACAGCGGGCCAAGCAAGCGGCAGCAGCACTCATAAAGTGGTGTTGAGAAACAATCAGAAATTTCCAGGAAACACTGGCAGTGAGAATTGATTCACTGCATGAAATACTAAGAAGTTGGAATACTTTCCAATCAGGGACATAATAGAAAGCAGTCCTTTATTGTGATTGATGATGCACCTCGTATGGATGCAATCATGCCTTGCCCTTACATTAAGGATGTTCTGCCTGTACCTTTGTATAAACACACCCTGAGAGAAGACAAATCAGTGGGGGCCTATATTTATCCTTGCTATCTCACCACACCAAAATACATGTGTGCGCTTGTTGGGTTCATTCTGCGCCTTATAAAGATAACATCCGCTCCTGTCATGGTAAATGGGATGCTGACACTGGATGCTTCCCTGAAATTACTTTTCGCACATGTGAGAACATGGAGAAGCATGAATGAACACAGATCCTTACGTCATTTTTCTTACGCATGGAGTCCAATGTGGGGGGTCTCGAAGATTGCTAAGGGCTCAATACTGAACTCCTGCAAAAAAGATTGCATTTCAGCACTGCAGAAAGGGATAGAAGGGTCTCTGAGTGCTCATTTGGTAGAATGCAGTTCACTTCCTGTTTAAAGAGGAACTCCAGTGAAAATAATGTAATGAAAGGAAGTGTTTCATTTTTACAATAATTATGTATAAATGATTTAGTCAGTGTTTGCCCTTTGTAAAAGCTTTCCTCTCCCTGATTTACATTCTGACATTTATCACATGGTGACATTTTTACTGCTGGCAGGTGATGTCACTGGAAGTAGCTGCTGATTTCATTCACTAAAAATGCATGCAGTAGTGCGATAGCACAGCAGAATGCTTCGCAGCACATGTAGTCTGAAGATCAGATAGTGCAGTCTATGCACTTCTGATGTTCCTGCGAGTCACACACTATACGTGTTGCCGAAAACACTAAAGCAAAAAAAAAAGTACGTGAAAGAGTTTGGCAGGGTTAACGCCCGCCAAAGTTCACACATGGTTCTCTACATCAGTGTTTCTCAACATTTTATTGGTATGTACCCCCTTTAAAACCCTGTACTCACCAAGTACCCCTTAGCATAGTAAACATTATCACAAGTACCCCTTGACAAATATATATTTAAAGCTAGTACATGATAATTGGTTCTAAACTATTTCCAAGCCTTTACTATTGCTTTTAAATAGCTAAAACACTAATTTGGTGTTGTTTAAATAGGATTTATCATTTTCTACAACTCTAAATTTGTTATTCTTGGTTAAGTATATAAAGCCCGAGTACCCCCTGGAACCATCAGAAGTACCCCCTGGGGTACGCGTACCACACGTTGAGAACCTAGGCTCTACATCACATAATGTGAACCGTCACGCACCCAATGCTATATATATATATATATATATATATATATATATATATATATATATATATATATATATATATATATAAATATTAATCTTATGCTCTTAGATGTTATTTTCAGAATTACAGTAGCTGTTTCTTATTGGAGTGGCTAGTGATAAATACGTTTGTTTTTCAGTATGTCTGTCATCAGTTTTTACGGCTCATGACTGTAAACATATTAAAAAATAAAATATCCCAATGCACTAAGCCCGCATTCCATCATGCATTGCTAGATCCCAGTTGAGACCTCTTTCCACCCTACTTGAACTCTTACACAATTCCTTGTTTTAGCTGACAGAGAGATCATTTTATTCTGTGTATACAATATGGCTTTCTCTATCAGAACTCCTCTGGCAGAATGGGCTTCATATATGCTAGGAATTAGAGGACAGTGCAGATGGAGATGTGCCAATGCTAAATTTCTGGGTTCAGCACTTTCCATGGATTCACAGAAGAAACAGCAAAAAGAAAAGGGAAAAAAAGGAATTATTTTATGAAGGCTACACCAAGCAGCAGTGCCAGATTTTCAATTAGGCACTGTAGGCTCGTGCCTACAGGCGGCCCATGGATGAGAGGTAGGCGGCTCACTGGCTGCCCAAAGTGCCCCCTTTCCCGGCTCCATGCGCTCCAGCACTGATGTCTCTCTTCAGCAGTGTCCCTAGCGCCCTCTCCATGGTTACAGCGCATCTCTATGCATGTGCCTCATCACATGACAAGGAACCGTGTGATAAGACTGCTACCAAATGTTACTAGCAGACCTACAGATTTAGTTTTTTAAACTGAGCTATTCTAAACTCCAGCAGGCACCTTAAAGAGAACCTGTACTGAGTAAAATTATTTAAAATAAACACATGAGGTAACTTCAAATGAACATTACATAGTTACCTTGCCATCAGTTCCTCTCAGAAACTCACCATTTTCTGCTGACAGTGATCCCTTCCAGTTCTGACAAAATGTTTTCAGAACTGAAATATATCAGTTGCTGTCGGTTATATATCAGTTGCTGTCAGTTACAGCTGAGAGGAGAACTGATGTGTCCATGTTTCCCTATGGCTCAAGTGGGCGATGTTACAGTTTAACTGTGTGCTGACCAGAAAGCTGTTATGGTGTAATGGCCATTTTCCAAATGGAGGACGGAGAAATCCATTGATCACAGTGGACAAACAGGACGCAGGAGAGGAAAAAGAGATTGAGGAGTAGACTACACAGGAGGTAAGTATGACTTGTGTATTCTTATTTTGACTTTTAATTTTCAGTTCAGGTTTTCTTTAAGTTAGTTGACCTTTTTAGTATATGCCAACCTCTGCTCTAATGTAGACTCTAATGTAGAGGCTGGAGACTGATATGCGATCATGGCGATTTCACTTGCATTAATCAGATTTATTAAAGAAAACTTGTAACAAAAAAAGTGCCCCTGGGGAGTACTTATGTCGGGAGGGGGGACCCTCTGGATACTATCAAGGCTTCTCCTGTCCTCCTCCGTCCCACAGTGGTCTTGCTGTGCTCCTCCGAAAAGCAAGCATGTAAATATTTACCTTCCGAGCTCCAGCGCAGGCGCAGTAGTGGCTGTCGGCTCGGGATACGGCTGAGATAGCCGGTCCCAGTCGGGTCCACACTACTACACAAGCAGTAGAGTTACAGGGTCTCTTTAACTTTTTATTTGTTTTAGGCACTTTGGTACCCATTTGCATCCTTACATTCAGTGTCACGGATCTATTCTAAGGGGAGATACGTTGTGAAGCTTTGTGAATCAGCCCCTATGTGAGAGGATGAGGCCTGGCCTGTAATGTGAACTCAAGTTAAATTTGACTTGGTTCAGGGCTGCCCAGTTTTGAATGCTAACAGTGTAGGTATGGTGGTGAGGTTGCTTAACAATCCCTTTTATTACTGGTTTTAACTCTGTGGTCCATTTCAGGATAATTTTAATGCAGTTTCAAGCCCAAGCATATATGTACATGTGTACCAATGTTACACATCAGTGCTGCAGTGTGAGTAAAATAATACATGTCCCAAGTAATGGAATGCACTAACAACCCACAGGGGATATGCGCAAGGCTCTGCCTGTTAGCTCCACAGGGAAACGTCCATTTGCACAGTACGAACTAACACCATCCATACATAGCTCTTTTGTTGACTGATAAATAAAAACATATGTGGACACATAACGAACACCATCCACTATATGAAATACAAACAATCTGAGGAAGCCGTGCTAAATGCAGTGGATGAACCGGTGAAATAAAGGGCAGTAACCAAACCTCCCACCAGCAGAACCCTGTCATAGACCTTATAAATATAAAGTTGGAGCCCATACACGTTTAAAAAAAAGAAAAAAAAATATTAGCCTTCCTCTGACTACCTTTGGGGCGCAGGAGCAGTAGCTAAGAGAGCAGAGTCCCTGCTTCAGTCAAACTCCATACTGTGTGGAGGAACACTGAAACGCACATCCTGACAGAACTCGCGCATCCTGACAGAACTGCAAAACCTGCAATAAATAGTTCAGGTGCACTGACCAGTTAGTTAATAATGTGCTGTACTAATCCGTAATGGGTAAATCATAGAAAGAGATAACAGCTATGGACTTCATAATTCAGTCATTACCAAGTACTGTCTGGAAAATGCTCTTGGTATACCTGTACATTGATTATTCTACATTGACTGCAATGTACACCCTCCTACACCTGGAAGCAATAGAGTAGTAGATAGTTCCAGCATGAACTGGAGGTAAGGCTGAATGCTAAGCAGACTTACCACCATGCCTGCAATGTTTCTACTGCAAAACTAAACTCTTATGACCTTTATTGGCTGCAATTCCTGTTATGCAAGTCCAGCCTCCCTTTCTGCCTCCATTGACAGTAGGGAAAGTATTCTGTATGGTTCACCGACTCCACTGTCCACCTCTACCAACTCCCTGCAGTATACTGGACCTCTCTGCAGCAATCTAAATCCCAATTGGTCCCGCAGAAAAATGGTACTTAAACTGCTAACCTTGTGATTAGCAGGCAGTAACATTTACCCTCTGGCACATCTCATCCACCTAAAAAATGAAAGATGGTGTTGTTGTAACGTATGAAAGAAGAAGAAACTCCTCCCATCCTCTGGCCTCATCATACAGTCCACCTCTGCTCTTATGTGGAAAAGCTCATGAGATGGAGTAGGCCCAAGGTCCCGCTTGCAAGGCTGGATCTATACTATGCATGTCACTAGGCCATGTATGTTGTGGCTCACCTTTCATGTGCAGCAGCACCCCTCCCATTCTATGCACAGCCCCCTCTTCCATGTGTATCATCCATGTATGCAGCCACCTTGAGCATCAGTTTCCCTCTTTCCTGTATTGCTCCCTATTTCAGCCTCCTCTTTCCCCTTCTTTCATGTCCATGTGCTCTCTTGGGCTGCAGCCGCCCAAGTCCTGGACCTTTGTTGCCTTTCCAGTAATCCGGCGCCTTACCTTTGATTTCAGAGAGGCACCAGGGGCTATAGAGGCTGTACTGTAGCGGTAACAAAGGTGAACCTACCACATAAGATAGGATAATGTGAAATCTGACCATCAGTTTACACTGCTGCGATACAATATACAGGATCACTAAAGGAATCACTTTAACTATAGAATTCAGTGTAATGCAGATTCTGATAATTGAATGAGAGAGCCAAGAGAAACAGAAGAGAAAAGGGAGTGAAAAAGTGAAACAGAAGAACACAGAGCATATTCAATATTAATATGAATATTATTTTTTTTTAGTTGTGATATTTTACTCTGCCTAGGAGTCTCATGCGGAGCAGAAATGTGTTATATGACTACTCCTACCCACAATTCCTGGCTGCAACTTTTATTGGTTTCCTCGTTGAGGTAATGGTGTCTGACAAAATATAAATGGCTTATTCAGTTAAAATACTCTTACGTTTGAGAAATCGGTCGAAGACTGATCCTGCATGAATAAAAAAAATGACATGCTTTTACTGATTGATTTCCACAGACGATGGACCACATATATGGTGAGATCCAGTGTCGGACTGGGAGGTGGTAAAGCTGAGGAAATCCACTTGCTGGCCAAGCAGCAGTAATCAGGTGTTGCTGCGCACAGTGAAGACTTGCTGCAGGTTTCTATTGGGAGTGATAACACAGGGTTACTGCTGCTTGGCCAACAGGCGGATTTCCCCAGTTTTTCCACCTCCCAGTCCTACACTAGTGAGATCCAACCATTCTCATGCATAGCATTTAGGTGCTGCACTGATTTTCATTGTTCTTGTGTGTATACAGGATCTTCTCAAAAAATTAGCATATTGTGATAAAGTTCATTATTTTCTGTAATGTAATGATAAACATTAGACTTTTATATATGTTAGATACAAATACACACAACTGAAGTAGTTCAAGCCTTTTATTGTTTTAATATTGATGATTTTGGCATACAGCTCATGAAAACCCAAATTTCCTATCTCAAAAAATTAGCATATTTCATCCAACCAATAAAAGAAAAGTGTTTTTAAAACAAAAAAAGTCAACCCGTCAAATAATTATGTTCAGTTATGCACTCAATACTTGGTCGGGAATCCTTTTGCAGAAATGACTGCTTCAATGCGGCGTGGCATGGAGGCAATCAGCCTGTGGCACTGCTCAGGTGTTATGGAGGCCCAGGATGCTTCGATAGCGGCCTTAAGCTCATCCAGAGTGTTGGGTCTTGCGTCTCTCAACTTTCTCTTCACAATATCCCACAGATTCTCTATGGGGTTCAGGTCAGGAGAGTTGACAGGCCAATTGAGCAGAGGAATACCATGGTCAGTAAACCATTTACCAGTGGATTTGGCACTGTGAGCAGGTGCCAGGTCATGCTGAAAAATGAAATCTTCATCTCCGTAAAGCTTTTCAGCAGATTGCCTCCATGCCACGCCGCATTGAAGTAGTCATTTCTGCAAAAGGATTCCCGACCAAGTATTGAGTGCATAACTGAACATAATAATTTGAAGTTTGACTTTTTTTTTTTAAAAAACACTTTTCTTTTATTGGTCGGATGAAATATGCTAATTTTTTGAGATAGGAAATTTGGGTTTTCATGAGCTGTATGCCAAAATCATCAATATTAAAACAATAAAAGGCTTGAACTACTTCAGTTGTGTGTATTTGAATCTAAAATATATGAAAGTCTAATGTTTATCAGTACATTATAGAAAATAATGAACTTTATCACAATATGCTAATTTTTTGAGAAGATCCTGTACAATGGGATATAGGACTATGGTAGGGATTAGATTGTGAGCCCTATGAGGGACAGTTAGTGACAAGACTATATATACTCTGTAAAGCGGAATGAAAGATGTCAGCACTATATATATTATATATATATATATATATATATATATATATATATATATATATATATAATAATAACCAGCATTTGCATGCACGTCTGTTGCAGTGTTTGTGCTGCTTTTCAGCATGGTTGAACTGTGGATCAGCCTTCACGGTAGACGAACGCTTGTATGAACTGTTTAGAACAACTTGTTTGAATGCTTAAAGTCAATGGGAACATGAAAAAAACAAACAGATACTTACCTATGGAGAGGGAAGGCTCCAAGTCCTATAGAGCCTTTCCGCTCCTCTTCCGGTCCCCCATAGTAGCACTGGCCCCACAGTTGGAATCCCCCACCGGAGGAGGCTTCAGAAGTTTTTGGGAGCCGAGTGCTCCTGAACACGGGCAGCTCTGTACTGCGCATGCACGAGCGCGCTAGAGAGAGAGTGCTTGCACAGGCACCGTACAGAGCCGCCCGTCTTCGGGAGCACTCGGGTGGCAGAAAGCAGTATTTGACCTATTGGTTGAATGCTGCTACGGGGGATCCAGTGCTGGAACGAGTGATATATATATATATATATATAATAATAACCAGCATTTGCATGCACGTCTGTTGCAGTGTTTGTGCTGCTTTTCAGCATGGTTGAACTGTGGATCAGCCTTCACGGTAGACGAACGCTTGTATGAACTGTTTAGAACAACTTGTTTGAATGCTTAAAGTCAATGGGAACATGAAAAAAACAAACAGATACTTACCTATGGAGAGGGAAGGCTCCAAGTCCTATAGAGCCTTTCCGCTCCTCTTCCGGTCCCCCATAGTAGCACTGACCCCACAGTTGGAATCCCCCACCGGAGGAGGCTTCAGAAGTTTTTGGGAGCCGAGTGCTCCTGAACACGGGCAGCTCTGTACTGCGCATGCACGAGCGCGCTAGAGAGAGAGTGCTTGCACAGGCACCGTACAGAGCCGCCCGTCTTCGGGAGCACTCGGGTGGCAGAAAGCAGTATTTGACCTATTGGTTGAATGCTGCTACGGGGGATCCAGTGCTGGAACGAGTGATCCGTAAGAGGAGTGGGAAGGCTCTATAAGACCCAGAGCCTTCCTTCTCTTTGGGTAAGTATCTGTTTGAAAACATTTTTACAGGTTCACATTGACTTTAATTAGGCTAAATGAACAGGATATAAGGCAGCTGCTGTTATTTGCCTCACCTCTAAACACAAAGGGATACCTAAGATAAGTGGTTTTGGGAATTCCCTTTATTTCATAATACATAGCTTTTGTAATAACCGAAAGGCTGTTATTTTTCAGTAATGTCTCAAAGCTCATAATAAGCAAAGGGAAACAATTATCAAATATCAATTACAATAACTGATAAAACTGAGGGATGCTTTAATTAACACTGCAGGCTTTCCCATTAAAGAGAATCTGTACTCTAAAATTCTTGCAATAAAAAGCATACCATTCTCTTCATTATGTTCTCCTGGACCCCTCTGTGCTGTTTCTGCCACTCCCTGCTGCTGGCTTGTAATTAACAGTTTTACAAAAAAAAAAGACTTGGCTTCTAACCAGAGTATCATAGGCTGAGAACTAGCTTACTGTGTGACTCATGCAGAGCTTGCAGAGGGTGTGTATAGCTTCTGCCAATGACAAGCAGTGCTGCACATTCCACACATTCCAGCCTCAGCCGACAGAGGAAAGAAGATAAGATTTATTACAGAGACAGTGCAACTATAAAAGGTTGCAGTAAGACAGACCACATTAGAACAGGTATAGGAACTTATAGGATAGAAGAAATAAGGCTCAAAATTTTGTTACAGAGTCTCTTTAAAGGACAAAAGCGTTCCCCTGCAGATGTCCTGTCCCCACGGTGGGACAAAATGGCCACTGCGCCTGCATGACCCTGGACGTCTGCAGGGGGCTAGTAGAAGCCCCAGATGAGTTCAACTCTTTTTTTGTTGTTGTCCTTTAACCCCCTCCCAGTCTACATACACATGTTTATGCAAGGAGACCTGACGAAAGGGGGCGGCCCCCGAAACACGTAGGACATGTGACCTCCGTTTGACTGGTGGATGCACACTCTCTGTAACAGACTGACTCGATTTCAACTGAAGATTGTCTCTTGCCACTGGCTACGGCGTGAGTCGTGGAGCTGTTCTCATTTAGCCAGCGCATCCTCCCCTTTTCACATGGAAGGTGCATATGTATGTGTTTATGATGCTTTTATTAAAGGGTTAATATGCCATATTGACACGCATGTTTTTTCTTTGTATCTTCATGTATATGCAATACAATAAAGGATATTTGTAGGTTGTGTCTATATACTGTATACACCACACACACATACACTGCAAGCTGTCACATGGACAAATACAAAGTCATTGTATGAAATCGCCTTAATAAAATGCAAGCAGCAGGAAAATAAACATAGTTGTCTACACTCACGTTTCTGAGGCACTTCTCTCTGACAAAAGACATTACATGGAATAAATGGAGTGCCAACCCAATAAGGTACTCTATTATTAAGCTAAAATAATGCAATCAATGCTAATCACATTTTTATGGGCGCCTGGGGCAGGGTGTGTGTTTACATTATTTCCTCTCAGTTCATCACGTGTCCCATTTACCATGTGTACGGTTTCCCTGCCTATGGTGACAGCTTTATTGTTCTTGGAATAGAACTGAATCTTTGGTGCCAAAGGCTGAGCAGTCACATAAAGAGGCACAGTAGTGACATATAGTGTAGTAGAAAGCAGCAAATTATTGAGAATACCCACTCTGATGTTCATTTTCACAATTTCAGTATCAGAAACACTTTCTATATCTGTATACTTTTATGTAACCCCGCCTTGCAAGGGATGCTTAGCCTAGGCTGTTTAGCTATGCAGAATATCCCCCCCCCCCCCACACACACACACACAAGCATCCTGGGAGACCAGGTACCGTATATACTCGAGTATAAGTCTAGAAATTTAGGTCTGTTTAACTTCATAAAAGTATAGGGGTCCACTTATACACTAGTCACGGGTAACACTGAGCACACTGAGTAATGTGTGTTCTAATAGTGACATTCCCATTTGCAGCAATGTACCCAGTGGTAAGTGATACATTGAGGAAAAGAAATTCCAAGAAAACACATGTCTGAAAGTCCTGGCCACCACAATTAACAAGAAAAAGGGCCAAGGGGGAAATACTTGGCTGCAGGAAGGGGGTGAATAATTGCTGCACTTGGAGGCCTGGAGGAATTATTGGCTGCACTTAAGGGACACAAGGGGTTAATGGCTGCAATACTGAATGCAGTGCAGTCATTAACCCCTCCTAAGCCCCAAGCGCAGCCATTAACTTTGCTGGGTAAACTTATACTTGAGTCAATAAAAAATTCCAGCTTAAGAGGGTTGAATATTGGAGTCAACTTATACACCAGGTCGACTTATATATACTGGTATATTGTGTTCTGGCTTCGGAACTCTCAGTAAGTGAACATTTGGCAGTAATTGAAAGTATATTAACGTTGGGGGAGCTGAGGAACCCAGTCATTAACCACAGCAGACCCACAGCCTTAGAAGTTGGCTTTTACCACTGTAAGTACTGCCAGCGATTTGTGCTGGTTGGTTGAGACTGCTGGTTAGTTGAGTTCCCGAAACTGTATTTATTTTTCACTGTTTAACAATGGATTTAGAACAGGGGTCCCCAAACTTTTTTAGTCAAGGGCCGGGTCAACATACTTTAGACAGCTGGGGGGCCGGAGTGTACAAAAAATGTTGTAGAAAAGCATTACATTAAACCTAGGTAGAGTAAACAGCGCCTGAAACACAATCCCCCACACGCAAAGCAATCAGCGTTCAACATACATATTTTCAAAAGTCCCCCCAAAACAACCCCCTTCCCATAGTAATTGCAAAGACTGCAAATTATCCACACATGTGCGCACACACTTCTTTTATATTACCTCTAACCACCCTACCACCACCACTACCACAATGTTTTTGCACACCAGACAGTGAATCATACCCAGGTGACAACCTGCCATACAATTGGACAGCAGTGCCACCTAATGCGGAATTGGATTGGAAGCCTGCAAATTACTTCTTGCTGGCTTCCATGCGGAAACGTGGTGCCAGCACTGCTGCCAGCCACATCTATAAGAAATACATTTTGTGTGTGGAGGGCCGGTAAAAAAGCCTCAGGGGGCCGCATTCAACCCGTGGGCCTTAGTTTGAGGACCACTGATTTAGAAGTTCATTGGTAATTGCAGTCTGAACTGCATCATTTGATCTCACATGAATATTGCCATTTTTGTATACTGTTTAGTTCTGTACTTTCTTTTCACCATAAATATTTACATATAGTGCTGATTTCTTGCTTGCCTTGTATGTGGATACTGAGCAAATTATGAGCTATAGGGTGTACAATGATAGGCGTGCTCTGTAAGGATGCAGAGTTTATATCTGCAGTCCTCACTCTGCTATTTGCTTTGAGTTTTCTGTTTTGATGGTGAGAATGAATGCAAGGGATTCTGAGCTATTTAAAACCTGGTGTTAAGGATTAACCTGGGATCGCCACAAACTACTTATATCATTTAACATGACCTCAACCGGATGTTAATCTTATTCTTTTTTTGGTGACTTGTACTTGGAGAAAATTGTAATTTGCTAATACTGACTTCTCTTTAGGAAACACTTCCTGCCTGGCTATCAAGTTGATCCAAATGCTTCACTAGCCTCCATCTGAACCACTGACTGAACAAAGACGCATCAGGAGCTATGACTTTACTCTGATTTCACTGGCTAAGGGCCCTTTCACACCAGAGGGCTTTTTCGGCGTTTTAACGCCACGGCCGAAGTTGGCGTTTTCCTAGGTAAAAGAAAGTCCATAGACTTTCATTTTACCATTCACACTAAACGCCGCGTTTTGGAGCGTTGCGTTTCAACGCTCCCAGGCGCTTTTTCTGGGCCTACCGCGGCGTTTCTCATTACAATAGTTTGTAATGTATAGGCGTTAAAACGCCTTCAAAACGCCTTGAAAATGCCTGCAGCCAAAACGCAACGTTTTAGCCTTTCACCGCTGCTTGTAGTGTGAAAGAGCCCTTAACGTTTAAATGATGAAAAAAGTCTGAAACCATAACTATGTAGGTATTTATGGTGCTGATTCTGTGGAGGTTTTCTTTTATACAGGTCATGGAGCATGAAAACCAAAATATTTTCAGCTTGACACCTTTTTCTATTCTAGAGCAATGTTTCTCAAACCTGGGGTCCACTGACAAAATGGCGGATCGCGTCCCCAGGTTTGTAGGTGCAGTGTCCAGCACTGCTGCAGGACTCTCGAAGGAAGAAGGGCTATGGGAAAATGACGTCCAAAGCCAAGCACTGGAGTCTATTTGTATCTGTAGTGCTGGGCTCCAGCCGTGATTTTTCTGTAGCCTTGCTCTTCCTGTAAGCATAGCGTGGGAGATTTGCAGAAATGGAGGTCAGAGAACTGTGTTGGAGGACAGGAGGAGCCACCTGCGAGGGGAGTACTCTATTGTACTTTTTAGGTGCCACCACTGACGGCAGGCATATTAGGAGGCGCTAACTGAGGGGAAAGAGAAAACAAGTGTAAAGGGGAACTCTGCCTAATATATTTTATATTTTATAGGAGAAACACTGCCTAATGTGTTTTCTAAGGGGATAAATGGCTATTGTATTTTTTGTTTTGTTTCAGCCTATGAAAAGCACAGGGGGTACATAGGCTCGGGGATCACCCGCTAAGGGGTACATGCACCGACAAGGTCAAGGACCAGTGTTCCAGAGGATAATTTAATGTTTTATTGTCTCTGCTCAATCTGGATAGTCCCAGAGCGAAAACACATGAACTATTGACCTTTTTATCTATCCTTTGCGGTCACAAGCCCAGTTATCTGCTTAGGAAAGTGTGTTATAGCTGAAATTTGTTATATAGCCCAAGTGGGTCCCGACTGGAGAAGAACTGTCAGTTGCATAGCTGAAATATTAACTTTTTCAGGCAGAGAAAAAAGAGAAGGAGCACAGCACAGGTGTCTTCCACTTTAAATTCTTACAGGGATGGAGATGTCCTGATTGGGTGTGGCAGTGAGTTCCAAAATGTAGGGACAGCATGACAGAAGGTTCTGTCTCCAAAGGTTTTGAGGTGGACTCTAGGGGTGACCAAGTATTTAGAGCCTTTTGATCTCAGATTGCGGTGGGTTGGATGCAGTTGCAAAAAGTCGTTCAAGTATCCAGGGCCCCGATTGTGCAAGGATTTGAATTGGATTTAATTTAATCAACAAACTGACTACAGATATGTCATGCAGAACATAAAGAACTGTTGTGCTTGGACAACAGCAAATAACCATTAACTCCAGTTTGTTCTGGTGATCTGCATATTGAGTTTTAGGTGTTGCCAAGAAGAAGCCATAAACATGATATCAAAACATATGTGACAAAATAATAATAATGTGTATCATAAAACTTGGCCTTTAAAGTAACACTGATGATGGTTATCAGCCTGATTGAGCAACTACCATTTTTTTGCTGTGTAATGTGTGGTGTGTGCAGAGAGAGGCACTGGGGAATCTGCTGGCTCCCTCCCCCCCATGACAGAGTGCACCCTACAAGGTTAGGGGCTCATGGCCCTGTGGGCGACCTCAGGTAAGTTTGCTTTTAGGCAATGTCAGAAGTGTCCAATCGTGGTTGCGCTAATTGTTTGTGTAGGGTAAGGATTAATACAACATTAGCGTAGGGATCCCCCTACAGCCTTGAAGCTGGCAGGGGGGCCTAACCCACATGCGTGTTGGATGTGTGGCACCAACAATCTTGTTTATTTCGGGATGTTGTTAGCTGCTGGCTTTCTGTGAGTTTTGAGTCCATGTCCCTTTAAATTTTGCCCAGTTTTATACATGCCTGTCACAACATGTGACATGTCCAGTCTGCCTTGCTCTTCCTCTCCTCACATCCACACAGCTGCACTGGACCAGCATAAAGACAAGGCTGTGTGGACTTGTTGAGAGGGAGAGCAGGGCAGATGGGAGGAAAAGACTGCATGGAATGGGATGTACCGGTAAATATGAATCTTCTGTCAGTACTTTCCTGCAGTAACTCTGCATTGGGTGGGGAAATGCACAGGGAAGGGTGGTCTTTATTGTGTGGTGGGGTGATGGCATGGGGAGGGTACGAAATAAGGTATTTGCAATACTGTATAGGAGAAAAAGGTGGCACTGCTGGGCAGCCAATCCATAATGGGCAAACTCTGGCTAAATATTGTAAAAAAACAAAAAACAAAAAAACAATTGTATGAAATACATTATTTTCACTACAGTTCCTCTTTTAAGTAAACAAATATAGCATTTACACAGTCCAACTGAGCACAAATTTGATACTTAAAGCAGGGGCATAACAATAGACCGTGCAAGGGATGCCTCTGCGGGGGGGGGGGGGGGGGGGTTGGGCAGAAGCCTCAGGGGGCCCGTGGGGGGAAAAGTTTGAGAGACTGACAGCTAAGGGCATGGAGAGAAAAAAACGTATTCTGCTCTAGCACCATTGTTATACTGACTGCATGTGTCCACAACACAGATAAGGACTCATACACACTTTGGAATTTGTACACTGTCCCTGCTCCCTAGGGTTGGTAAAAAAAACATCTGTCTCTCACTGCTGCAAAGTTCTGATGACTTCATGTACAACCTTACAAACAAAGGAGTCACATTTTGAAAAAAAGTTGTAGGCTTTACCTTTTCAGCAATCACTCCGAAAAGGATTCCTAGGGCTCGATTCACAAAGCGGTGATAACTCAGTTATCACGCCTAAAAGACTTTAGGCGTGATAACCTTTGCACCACTGAGTTATCACCGATTTGTGCTGCTCTTCGCGTGAAGCTCCCGTGCGCAAAGTTTTGCGCGCGCAAACGCGCAAAGTCCCATAGGGCTTAATGGGAGCTTCGCACGAAGCTCCGGGTGCTGCGCGCGGAAAATTCGTGCGAGTTTCTTCTTATCATGCCTAAACTGAGTTTAGGCGTGATAAAGGGCTTTTCACTCGCGTGCAAACACTTTGCACCGCTTTGTGAATCAGGCCCCTAGATTCTTATCACACACAGGCTAATGACCTTATGGCTCTGATTACTTTTACAACACAGTGGAGTGGAGATTGATGTCTTACTGTTGCTGCTTCATTGAGAGCTTTTTGTCTCATACTGAGTCCAAGTTCTTGTAATAACAGTATCAATCAGTGCCATTCTGAATGTTTTGCCAAAGTTACAGTAAAACTAAATACTATGGCCTCGATTCATAAAACTGCCTGCGAGCGGGGAAAGTCGAGCGGGGAAACACCGCTGTCGGTATTTCCGCCTTCAGGGTGGTAATTCATAAAAATGTAGCTACTTGTGATATACGTGCGGAGATACTCCGCTGTAGGCAGGCGTTAGGCTGTCGGGAGACGTGCGGAAACAGGGGAAGCAGGCGGAATCCCTCCGTGCGGTGTTCTCTCTGCAGCTGCTTGGGAGGTCTGTCCCATTCACTGCAACGGATTCCGCACGCTTCTCGCCACATCAGAGGTAGCGGTAATACCCGTCCGCATACCGCTACCTCTAATCTTTATGAATTGACATTTGTTACTGTTGCTGTGATAATCACCGCGCAAGGCGGTGATTGATCACTCTGCTCGCAAATGTCGGCTTTTCATGCGGAAAAAGCCTTTATGAATGCATATTTTGGTGTGTGGTCGGTAAAGTGAGCGTTTTTTTGCATTTCCGAATGCGGGAATGCTTTATGAATCGAGGCCTATATCTTATTTTCAGCATGTCATTGTTGTTCCTCCATATAGCATGTGTTCTCATGTAGTAAAATAATATGGCTGTGTGTGTATGTATGTGCTGGGAGCAGAGTTGCAACGAGGAACTTGTCGGCTGCAAGGGGCTGAAGGAAGCCCCGGGTAAGTAGATCTGGGGGTAGCATAGATTGCCTGACGTTTCCTTTAAGTCTAAGTGTTTTTATCTGCATGGGGAAAACACATTGGTCCTCAGTTTTCCTGTGCAGAAAGCGAGGGGAGGGGGGCATCCACAATTTTGCAGGGGGGCCCAGTGATGTCTAGTTACGCCCCTGACTTATAGTGCCACAGTGATGAATGGGTCGGCACCACCAAAAGTAAATAAAGCTCTTTAATGAACCAAAACTCAGCAGTGACAGACGCTGTTTCGGGCGGACAAGCCCTTTCTCAAACTGCTTACCTTTTTTCCTGACTTATAGTGAACCTTTACGATGTGGGAAAAAATTGGTTTCACTTACCTAGGGCTTCTATCAGCACCCTGCAGCCGCCCTGCGCCCACACACACCGGGACACATCAATCCTCCTGTCCTCCGCAGCACCCTATTTTCGCTTTGATGCCCGGCCCTGGTCTGTGTCCTCGATTACGCTCCTGTGGACAGGAGCGCTCTGCCCATGCACAGTATGAAAAAATTCAACTGTGCTTGCCCAGAACACTCCTGGTGACGGGAGCATGATCGAGGACACGTGCGGCTATGAGCGTGCATGCGCAGTGGTCCGCCAACTCGCCAGAAGAGGGTCGCTGTGGGAGACTGGAGAGAAAGTGACGGTGTGGGCACAGGGCAGCTGCAGGTAGCTGATAGAAGCCCCAGGTAAGCTAAACCCGTTTTTTTTCCTACAGTTAAGGTTCCCTTTAAAGTAAACCCAAGGTAAAAATAGTCTGATGAGACTTTATATCTAAACATTTACAAAGTAGATTGAATGTTTTGTTGTCTCTGCTCAGTGGCAGACTATTAAGTGCCCCAGAGTGAACGATTGACCTTTTTTTTTTTTTTTTTTTATCTCGCCCTGCGCTCAGAAGTTGAATTCTGCCAGGAAAACTTTTATGGCTGTAATTAGCTTTTGATGATTACTATATTCCCAACAAGGTACCGTTAAAACAGAAGCTGTCACTCCCATGCCCGAAAATTAACTCTTTCAGGAAGCAAAATAAAATAAGTAAAACAGACTGGTTATTAATATGTTTTGCCCTCTACATATACCTCATCATGTCACATCACCTCGGGTACCCTTTAATATAACTGTACAAGGACAAAGCAGGATAAATCAGAATAAAAGACAGACAATCATTTGGGCATGAAAGTTACATAAATGCACTACATAAACACAAAGCTGAATATCCTGCTCTGTAGATTATTATAATAAGAAAGGGATTAAGCACCGGTTGCCATCTCAGTAGTCTAGCTTTGATTCCTAGCAGCAAACCCACAAGAGTGTTCATATTTGTTTCTTGCCCAGTCAAAAAATGCCTCTTGTAACAAATGATAATCACTGCAGTGCTATAATCTACTTTGCAAAAGCAGATTTATACGTAAACCCAGGAAATGCAGATTACACAGCAACAGTTTTCACAAGTAGAGCGCAGGCCGGAATATCATCCAAGAGATTCTCAGTCAAGACACCAGGGAATGTGTGCTCAGACCACGACAGGCAAAGCTGAAAAGGCTCCTGAGATTGGCATTATAAGGGTAATCCAGTAGCAGGCAGCAATATGAGGTAACAGGATTCTCATTTTACAAACATGTTTAGCAGATGATCTGACTGCATTATATACTCTTCACAACAGCTATATCAGTTGGAGAGATATCACCACCTAATGCTGTTATGATGCTATAATTCCTGCTTCCAGGACTTTCGTCAAATTGCTCTGTGAGGGAAGCCATTCATTGGAATAGCTCACAGTGTTCTGAAAAACAAGCAAAGTGTCCAAAGGACTAAGAGGTGATCTGAACAGAGAGTATCGCTGCTTTCAAGGCTCGCTGTGGTAATTGCGTGCATTCAAGGTTCCAAATTAAATACTGGTGCTGTATTTTTCTGTTAGAAGCACAAATCAATTACAGACATTACTTTCTTTCAGCATGATAAGAAATCATTTTTCGTTTCATCTGCTGAGTTACATGATTTTGTTCTTTGAAAGGGAAACTGAAGTTAAAATAAATTTATGAAATAATGAATAGTATGTGTAGTACAGCTAAGAAATAGAACATAAGTAGCACAGATATGAGTCTCATATTGTTTCCAGTACAGGAAGAGTTCACTTTTTATCAATGCAAAAGAGCTGCTCTGAGCTCTGACCCAACCTGGGTTTGAGACAGTCCTGATTTCTGAAACACTTATACATCAAAGAAACAGTGAGAACCAGCTTCAGATAAGGTTTTACTTCAGGGAACTACAAAGGGTCATTAGCCTTGCTCTCTTTCATAGTTTAAAATGCAGAGTGTAGTTTGCAATTGCAAATATGACAGAATGAGGCAATGTTATAATATACTGCCATCAATATGAATGTATTAGCATTTAATATAGAAATACAGGTGCATGTTGATTTGATAGAATAAGTAGAGCAGAGCAAAGAAACACTAGGGGGAGGAACCCAGTCTTGCAAGCTTATGATCTAGAGGGGCTTCAGTGATATCAGCAAACAGGAAGTCACTGAAATCAGAGTAAACTCATAATTCCTCTATGTATGTAACTTATATTACAATTTTTCACAATAGTGGTCCTTTAAAGTGGGCATGAACACAGAACTTCCTCTCTGCTCTAAAAGAGAAGCAACAGCATAATAACCTTTACAGAAAAAACATTTCCTTGTTACAGCTTATAGAGCTTCTTCAGAGATGCTGCAGTGTAGTTACTTCCTGGTTTACTGGGAGCACAGAAAGGGATAAACTCCTGTGTTTACATAATTACCTCTCAACTCGACAGAGTCGACAGAGCTCAAATTACACTACCTCATTACTTGCTGAGAAGAGAGAAACAGACAGGCGTTTCTCTGTAAGCACATACAGGGTTGACACAGGGTGGATTTTTCTGTGTTCTCCTTCTCCCCTGTGCAAGAGTTCAGATCCGCTTTAGGGTAACATTTAAAGAAAGGGAGCAGGATATGCAAAGCATTCAATATTGACATTTCAGGACAAGTGTGCATCCAAGTACGGTGGCGTAGTGGATGGCACTCTTGCCTTGCAGCACTGGGTCCCCGGTTTGTATCCCAGCCAGGGCACTATCTGCATGAAGTTTGTATGCTCTCCCCATGTCTGTGTGGGTTTCCTTTGGGCCCTCGGTTCCCTCACACATCCCAAAAACATACAGATAAGTTAATTGGATTCCCCATGAAAAAAATGGCCCCAGACTACAATGGATATACTGTAACTATGGTAGGGATTAATTTGTGAGGTCCTCTGAGGGACATTTAATGACAAGACTATATATACTCTGTAAAACGCTGTGGAACATGTTGGTGTTATATAAATACAAAATAATAATAAACCAAAATTGCTGTATCATAGTACTCCTAATGACAGATTTGCTTAATTTAATTTGCATACAGCTTCCGTGGGGCTATTTGGCCTCCATTACTGCAAGGTATGGAACCGTGTGACCATCTATGGTCAAAGTATTGACATGTGGTACAGAATTAAAGTGACACTGAAGCGCAAAAAAACCTATGATATAATGAATTGTATGTGTAGTATACAGTGGGTTGCAAAAGTATTCGGCCTCCTTGAAGTTTTCCACATTTTGTCACATTACTGCCACAAACATGCATCAATTTTATTGAAATTCCACGTGAAAGACCAATACAAAGTGGTGCACACGTGAGAAGTGGATTGAAAATCATACATCATTCCAAACATTTTTTACAAATAAATAACTGCAAAGTGGGGTGTGCGTAATTATTCGGCCCTTTGAGTCAATACTTTGTAGAACCACCTTTTGCTGCAATTACAGCTGCCAGTCTTTTAGGGCCCTTTTCCACTAGAGCGATTGTGATTGCTTAATCGCAAAATCGCAAATCGCTAGTGATTTTTAAATCGCTAGAGTTGTTACTTTATCATAGAAATCCCGAGAAGTATTTTCCACTACAGTGATTCGATTTGGAAATCGCTAATCGCAAATCGCAATCGCTTGCTGGAGCGATTTTTACAATGATAATGCAATGCAAATGAAAATCACAAATCGCAATCGCATAACAGAATTAATGAAAAATCGCAATCGCTGGCGTTTGTGATTTGTGATTGCAATTGATAGTGGAAAAGGGTCCTTAGGGTTTATCTCTACCAGCTTTGCACATCTAGAGACTGAAATCCTTGCCCATTCTTCGTGCAAAACAGCTCCAGCTCAGTCAGATTAGATGGACAGCGTTTGTGAACAGCAGTTTTCAGATCTTGCCACAGATTCTCGATTGGATTTAGATCTGGACTTTGACTGGGCCATTCTAACACATAGATATGTTTTGATTTAAGCCATTCCACTGTTGCCCTGGCTTTATGTGTAGGGTCATTGTCCTGCTGGAAGGTAAACCTCCGCCCCAGTCTCAAGTCTTTTGCAGTCTCCAAGAGGTTTTCTTCCAAGTTTGCCCTGTATTTGGCTCCATCCATCTTCCCATCAACTCTGACCAGCTTCCCTGTCCCTGCTGAAGAGATGCACCCCCCGAGCATGATGCTGCCACCACCATATTTGACAGTGGGGATGGTGTGTTCAGAGTAATGTGCAGTGTTAGTTTTCTGCCACACATAGCATTTTGCATTTTGGCCAAAAAGTTCCATTTTGGTCTCATCTGACCAGAGCACCTTCTTCCACATGGTTGCTCTGGTCCCCCACTTGGCTTGTGGCAAACTGCAAACAGGACTTCTTATGCTTTCTGTTAACAATGCCCTTCTTCTTGCCACTCTAAATGACCATTTAAACTTCTCTGCAGTAAAATGTTATCTGAAGTTGTGTTTCATTGTTTCTTTGATGTATAGGTGCTTCAGAAAATAGCACTGCTCTCTGACTAAATTTGATGGAGAGCTCAGATAAGCTCTTTTGCATAGATAACAAGTGAAGTTTCTTAACTTTTCCTATACTGGGAAACAATATGAGTCTCTTTTCTCTGCTACTAATGTTCTATTTCTTAGCTGTACTACACATACAATTCATTATCTCATACGTTTATTTTCACTTCAGACTCCCTTTAAGTTACAGAGAATCACTATGTTTTGTGCAATGGCAAGGCAATACATAAATAAATAGTGCGTTAAAGTGAACCTAATACCCCCCTCCAAAAAGCTCCACAAAGTACAGGGTTGCCTTCTTAAACCTGAAAAAAAATCTGCAGGTCATCACACTTCCACCATAGGCTCACAAACCAAAACCACAGACATTACTAAACATAAACAACAATTAAGAACTTGTTCTCTTTAAAAAGAAAAAAAACACTTTCAGTGAAAATAAAATCAGTATTTACAAAAGGTTGCTGACCTTGCAGAGAAACTGCGTTTGTTGAGCAATCAGAGAAGAAAGATCTGGATCTGACAGCTTTGGTCGTTTTGGACTACGCATTCAGCTGATTTCTCTTTTTTTTTTTTCCAGACTAACAGCTATAAAAAAATCAAGCTTTTGCTGCCTTCCCATCTGCTATTACGAGAGCCAAGTTCTGTCATCGCTTTTAAATGCGCTCAGTAAAACATTGTTTTATGTGAATTGTGCAAGGAAAGTAAACTTCAAACTCTGTTTAGCTCAGTAGGGTCCCAAAGCCCTCAGCTGTTCAAGTAAGTTTTCTCTTTTTACCTATTTCATATTTAATATTACTTTTCAACACCCAGGGGACAATAAAAGTGACTCAGGTTATACCATTCCTGAGCAGGACCATAAAATGGGAAAAATAACTTACCTGAGGCTTCCTCCAGCCTTTCGTAGTCGGTGAAGTCCCTCGGCGTCCTACAGGCTCCCTCTGTTCTGCCCTCAGCGGCTCCGTTAGAGTGGTCAAAGTGGTGGGCCACTGCACATGCGAGGCCCCTCCTCACGCCTGTCTCACTCGTCTGCCCGTCCCTGTAAGTGTTCTGCACACATGTGGTTCATCCTTTCAAGAAGCGCGCATGCGCAGAATGCTTACAGTGGACGCATGAGCGAGAAGGGCGCGCAGAGGGGCCGCGCATGCGCCTAGCCCACGACTCCAACTACGTTAACGGAGCAGCCGGGGGATGAACAGAGGGAGCCGGAGGAACGCAGAGGGACTTCCCAACTACGAGGGCCTGGAGGAAGCCCCAGGTAAGCTCATTTTCATATTTTATGGTCCTGCTTAGGGTTCCTTTAAATAAAGTTTGTTATTGCTCCATCAACCAATTTATGAGTAAGATATTCACCTATGGAGAGGGGAAGCTCTGGATGACATAGAGCTGGGCTGATTCACACGGAGTACAGATCGACTTGTCTTCAAAAGCTCTTGCGGACACAAACACTTCCGAAGATTGCCTGTAGAGGCCAGCAGACGTATTTGACCAAGCTGGTCAAAGCACTTTACCTCCCACAAGTTCTTCAACCAGCTTGGTTGAATATGTCTTTGGCCTTCCCCGGAGAGCCTTGGTCACTCTTGTCCTGACACTGGCACAATGACAAAAAGCTATGATCGGGAAAGCTCTATAGATTCCAAAGCCTTCCCTCTCCATAGATGAGTATCTCACTCATTCATTTTAGTATTGCCTAAAAGTGACACTGATATCGAAAATAAACGTATGATATAAACAATTGTATGTGTAGTACTGATAATGAATAGAACATTAGTAGCTAAGAAAAGTCTCATATTTTCATTTTTGGTTATATAGCTTTATTCATAACATTGCATCATTCTGTCATATTTGCAGTTTAGAAACCACACTCTGTATTTGAAGTTGTAAAACAGAGCAGAGCTGATGACCCTTTGAACTTTCCTGCAGTAAAAGCTTATCTCAAGCTGTCTCTCACTGTTTCTTGGCTGTTTAAGCCATTTAAAAAACAGGAGGCACAGAGCTAGTAATAGTAATCTTTAGTCTTAAATAGTAAACGTACAAAGAGCACCTTGACAACCACTAATGGACAACATAATCCCACCCCTAACGTTTGCAGTGGGTTTGTGTTGTCTTAAGGTCCGTACACACGCCGGGCGCATTGCTCAGAAGCAGCCGTATCAGTCCGCCAACATTGCGTACACACGCCGGACTGTCGTTGGAACGCCCACCCAGTGGGAGGTGACGACGGACCCGTCGTTGCCTCCAGTCCGGCGTGTGTACGGACCTTAATAGTGATTGTCCAGGTGCTTTTTGCACATTTACAATTTAAGATTAAAGATTACTATTACTAACTCTGTGCTCCCTATATTTTATGTTTGCTATGATCACTTCATAATAGGTGAGACGAGCCAATTAGTTGGCTGATATCCAGTACATTGTAGTTTGTTTTATTTAGAATACAGGACTGAGTTCAACCCAGTGGGTCGAATAGCTCAGAGAAGCTCTTTTGCATAGATAACAACTCAAGTGTTGAAACACACACTCAACAGCGGTCTTTTAAGCCCCATCTACACTATACGATTCTTTGTGCGATTCGATTACGATTCTATTTACGATCTGATTAAATCCGACATGTCCGATCGGGATTCAATTCGATTCAATTCGATTTGCCATTGTTTTGCAATGGCAAACCGAATTGAATCGAATCCCGATCGGACATGTCGGATTTAATCAGATCGTAAATAGAATCGTAATCGAATCGCACAAAGAATCGTATTGTGTAGATGGGGCTTTAGGCTCTCACAACTTTTCTTGTGAAACACCTAAAAAAAATCTCTTGCTATTGTTCAAGCAGCTGATAAGACTGATAAGAAGTCTAAAGCAGCGTACACACGCCGGACTTTAGGCAACGACGAGTCCGTCGTTGCCTCCCGCTGGGTGGGCGTGCCAGCGATAGTCCGGCGTGTGTACGCTCTGTCGTCAGACTGATACGGCTGTTTCTGAGCGATCCGCCCGGCGGATCGCTCAGAAACAGCCGTATCAGTCTGACGACAGAGCGTACACACGCCGGACTGTCGCTGGCACGCCCACCCAGCGGGAGGCAACGACGGACCCGGCGTTGCCTAAAGTCCGGCGTGTGTACGGACCTTATTCAACATTTGGATTGACTTCTTATCAGTCTTATCAGCTGCTTGAACAATAGCAAGAGATTTTTTTTAAGGTGTTTCACAAGAAGAGTTGTGAGAGCCTGAAGGACCGCTGATGAGTGTGTGTATTGGGCTTTACTGTACCGAAAACAACACGTTCATTTTTTCCTTTTTTTGCTACTAATGTTCTATTTATTATCTGATTTACAATTCATTATCTCATAAGTTTATTTTCGCTTCACATTTGCTTTAAGCTTTAATCCTGAGTTATCTCTCTTTATAGTTTTCTCACCTTATCTGTACACTACCTTTTCAATACCTAGTAGGTGAAACAGTACTATAAATAAGGCTGAAAACGTAGTATCAAAAGACACTGATTAAATGCATTTTTTGGGGGAGTTTTCTTGTTGCAGGTGTTTTTTCACCTTATCTACATAATATAATTTCAGCACTTACCAAGTTAAAAATTACTAAGTCTAAAAAGTATTAACAAACATAACTCAATATGGGACAACTTATTTTGAGAGCTGTTTTAGTTTCTGGGGGCTGAAAAATATAATTTGATGCTGAGATGTGAAACAAGATTGAAAATTCATGAAAAAAGATGAGTGCATCCCCAACTTGAGAGTGTGAGAAAGTCTCAGAAGCACCTTGAATCTAAGTAATCACAGAAATTGTATCATTCAGTCAGTTACGTAACTGCATCTAATCTGACGCAGAACTTGTGTAATCCATGTGTCTGTAATTAAAGGGATGAGATGGATCCCTGACATTTGAACCCAACCACTAAGCCTTTTCCCATGCAGCACTGCAGATGATGTATGAGTGCAATAATGTAGAGAAGTGTCATACTTAGTCCTGGTAGGTACACATGAATGTTTTGCAGCACTTGCTCTGTATGCCTGTCACTCACTACCACCAATGAAATACACTACAGAGGCAGCATTGAGAACCATACAGCACATGTTAGCAGAACACCAGTGGTCAAGTGGCAAAAAAAGCGCAATAGGGGATTGCGCGTGGCTGGACTGCGCCTGCGCTGACTGGTCCCCGACTGGAGGACTTACCTGGGCGAATTGCCAAAGATCCAGGCAGCGCAGGAGGACGGCAAGGAGCAATTAGCCTGGTGGGGGCTGAAGGAAGCCCTAGGTATGTATATTTGTTCCCCACTTCCCATCTCAGGTACCCTTTAAAAGAAATTAAATCTTAATCAACTCACTGTAGCAATAGGGTATGCAGAGGTTGCGACCCTACCGAGGCCCTTGGACCAGAGGAGCCCTCCCTCAACCACAGTATTAGCTCTTCAACGGTGCTATAATGATCTTCTATATATGCTTTGAATATGGGTAATCATTCCCCAACTGTTCCCCTCTTCTGCTTACATACTGTGGATGTCCTCAACAGGTTTTGTTGCACCATATGAATTGTTATGGATCAAATGCCTGGAGAAAGTCTAGGGGCCTGGTGGACTCTAGCCCCCGACAAATCTAACTAAAGAAGCCAGGTAACCATCAGTGGTGGAAAAAAAGTGTTATCTAGCCTAGGAACCCCAATTTTATCTTAACCCTTTTCTGCCTGTAACCCGTAACCTGATGTCATGTGACCCGACGCCACATACGAGGTCACGTATGTACCACCGGGTCACGGGGATGGGCACCTGGTGGCGGTGCAGAGAAGACACAGGATGAGGAGGAAAGCCAGGGGACAGGTGATCTGCTACACTTCAACACTCACCACCGGGGGCTACACATTACATGGAGGAGACATGGGGGGCCTGCCAGGCAGACACAAATCTGTGTGCACTACTCGCAGTAAATGTGATCAGATTTAATCAGAGAAGGATCTATCTAATAGTCAAATCTAGTGGCCCTCTGCCAATGTATGGGAACAGTTACATGTAAGAAAGAATAAGGCTTACGTTAAAGTGGAGCTGAGCCCCGCAACCTTTTTACATGCTTACTGTCTTTCTGTGTACTATTGAGCCCCGCTGTGATTCGTGGTATAAAAGTGAATGCAATCACGTGATTGGAGCACAGCAACCAGCATCTTGTTGGACCTCACCAATCAGAGGATAGGAGTGCCTTATATGGGGAAGGTGTGGTTATGAGGGAGGAGTAAAAAAGCTGAACAGTAGGCAGACTTGACCCCATTTATGGCAAAATACTTCTGGGGATGAGCCAAGAAACAAGGAAACCGCACCAGCATTTCATACACACATGTTAGATTAAAACTAATGGGAATTATAAAAAAAAAAATATAGATACTTACCTAAGGAGAGGGAAGGCTCTGGGTCCAGTAGAGCCTTCACTCTCCTCTCCTGGTCCCCTCACTGCAGCAGCAGCTCCTCTGTTTAAATCCCCTGCCTCAGCAGACATCGATGGACTTTGTGAGCTGAGTCTTCCCTAAGACAGTCTGCTCCATAATGCGAACGCGAGAGTGTGAAAGATAGGGCTCTCGCGCATGTGCAGTATGGAGCGGCCCATCTTCAGGAGCACTCGGCTACCGAACACTTCTGAAGACTCCTTTGGCAGCGGAGTGAGCAGTATTTGACCAAATTGGTTGAATACTGCTACCAGGGAGCCAGAGGGAGGACTGGAAAGGCTCTATAGTACCCAGAGCCTTCCCTCTCCTTAAGTATTTTTTTTTTTTCCTTACGATTCCCATTCACTTTAATAACAATGTCAATGGGGCTACTCATACTACAACCAGAGGGTACATTTTACTTTCTTACTTGCATTAAAAATACTGAGCGATTTTGAACCATCACTACAAGCAAGTTCTCCAGCTATTATAGATTACACAAAGACACAAAACAGGAATGATATGCCTATAAGGAATATATTTGGTCATACAGAAGACCGCTGCTAATCCAACAGCCTATGGATGAGAGGATTCCTGTTGACATAACAGGATGTCTTCCTGTGGGGATGTGTGGAAGAAATGGCTGGAAGTGTGTGTCTTTGATGGTGGAATATACAACCTCCGGAATGCACAGGACAGCACAATAATAGGACACGTAACAACAACACTACTGCCTTGTCATTCATTTGTGGAAGAAAAAGAACAAATATTACAATCCACTTACAATTACCCCCAGTTTATAAGAAAGAAAAAAAAACATTTATTCTTTTTACTAAATGCTAGGTTCTCAACATGCCTTAGCTGGATGCACTTCAGTTGGGTTCACGGGATTGTCACAGTTCATTCATTATCAAACATTCTGAGAATATAAAATAACAAATCAAGTATAAAAAAACAGAATAAGTATTTTTATATAAAAAAGTGGTATGAAACACAGCATTTCCTCTTTGTTCTAAAAGCTTATTTACAGCATAAAATCTACTACCACAAAAAAACTGTAGCAGAATAGCATTCATACAGTTAAACACTGCACTTTGTTCCTCAGTGGAAAGCTCCTTGTTTTATTGGGCAGCTTCTGCCTCATCTGAAGAGCTGATAGCATTATCTTTTGTTTACATTCCTCTGTTGCTACAATTAGTATGCAGCCATCAGCGTGCTGAAACTGAACTGTACTGAGATGAGAAGCCGAGAGAGCTGAGAAATGATCACTAGATTTTATTATATAAATACAGTATTGCTAGCCCCAAAGATCAGTGGCACGTGCCCTGGATCTATTCCAGGGGTGCCCCAGATGTCCCCCAGGTGGAGTCAACTGTGGTGCCTCAATGGCTGGCATGCTGGGAGCTGTGGTGCATCAATCAGGGTATGCTGGGTGCTGTGGTAGCTCTATGTGGGCATGCTGAGTATTGTGATGCATTAATGGGGGTATGCTGGGTGCTGTGGCACCTGTATGGGGGTTGTTAGGTGTTGTGGTGCCATGCTGGGTGCTGTGGTGCCTTTATGGGGGCATTCAGGGTGGTTCTTCTATGGGTTCATGCTGGGAGTTGTGGTGCCTCAGTGGGAGGCCCATGTAAGCATGGGAGGGGGTCCACTAGTAAGTCAGGGAATGCTATTGGGGGGCTGCCAGACAAACTGGCAGCAGGCCAGCCCACCCAGCAGAACGCCAGACCAGCCAGCACAAAAGCCAGGTAACTTTGCCTAGTTACTGTATGTTTAAGTGACACTGCCTATTTAAGTGATATGCTGCATTTAAAAAAAAAATTGTTAATGGAGAAGGGGCTTCACCCAACATTTTGCTGGGCAGGCCTACTTAGACTGCTGTTAAGTTCATGTAAATTTGGCTCCACCCATGATCACACCCACATTCTGGTGCGAGGCTACACCAATTTTTGGCAAGAGTGCCCTAAAGTGCCCCTGATCTCTTAGGGTCCTAGCAAAGCCCATATATATATATATATATATATATATATATATATATATATATATATATATATATATATATATAGTAAATGTGTCAAGGGCATGTAAGATGATCTTACAACCACCAGGAGCACTCGGTAAACACCATCTTTCGTAAAGGAGCAAATTCCATAACAATACTGAAGGGACACAAGTCTAAAGCATGTGAAATGTTGTATGTTCGGAATGTAATATTTAACTTGTCATGTTTCTTTGCACTGTTAAATGATCCTCATAACATTCCATGCATACCCCCTTCTTCAAATGGTCACCCAGCCTCAATAAAATGAAAGCATTTACTACCTCAGCAGAAAGTGTGTGAGATATGTTATTGCAAAACTTGAGTCTGGCTGCCTCAGCCCACATTGCTTCAGCTGATCTGCTACTGTCTGTTACCGCTGTGTTGCTGTAACTTTATGAAACCGATAGGCTCTGATTCATGGCAACAGAGGTGACAAGAGAAAAAGACACTCAGTGGTGGCAATGCGGTTAGGTGGCCGGCTGAGGAGTAACCTCATCTGAATTGGTGGCTAGTAAGCAGTATAGCTTCGTCCCGCTTGTCGGGGACCAGGTATGCTGCTCTTCAGGGCTCTTGCTGAGGGTCCTAGAGAAGCTGTTGCCTGCTCTAACTGTCCGCAAGCAGCTCCTGCACTCTGCGGGCGTGCTGCGGTCCAGAGAGGGGCAGGTGGTTGGAGATGGCATGCTGAGCAGCTTTTTCCCCACGCTGCAATGTGACTTAGCGCTGAACAGGTCTCAAGCAGCCGGTAAGAGTTAAAGGAATTGCTGTGGGGTGTGAGTGGAAGTAAGATATGGCTAGAACCGTATTTATAAAGTATATATTTTATTTGCAAGGCATTTCTGAGATAGAAGCCTCCCTTTCATCAGGCTAATCATCCACGGCATCCAGCCACTAACGACACCTGCCGCTCACTGGACCGTAGCGCACCTGCAGAGTGCACGAGCTGCATGCAGCCAGTTAGAGCAGGCACCAGCTTCATAAGGACCTTCAAAGCCGCATGCCTGGTCCCCGGCGAGAGGGACCCAGCTATACTGCTGGGAACTTCGTACGGGCTTACCAGCCACTAATTCAGGTGAGGTTACACCTCAGCTGGCCACTGGCCTCATTGTCACCAGTGAGTGTGCTTTTTTTCTCCTTACCCTTATTGCCAGATCATCCCAGCACCAACCACACACCCTATCCATAAACAATCAAATTTTATCGCCCCTTTTGCAATCCAGCAAAAGTCGTCCTTCTACTCTCGATTTGCTTCTAGATTGTAAGCCTCCTCTTTATGTCTCCTACCTGTTCACACACCTCCATCACCGTACACCCATCCTATGGATCTGAGTGAACTCTTGAGTGAACTTGACTTGCCTAATCTCCATGTTCCCATCCAGTGACTGGCTAAGCATTACCTTGTACGTAAACTGGGCTGCGTGATCTGGTTTGCAATATTGCATATTGTCTTATTGCTGTATGTCAACCCTAAATATTGTCTGCAACCTTAACTAATGTACAGCGCTGCGTAATATGTTGGTGCTTTATAAATACAATAAATAAATACTCCACATGCTCTGATTCATGACATTCTTCTCATAAATTCTCTCACCGGGGCACCTATTCATAACTTTTCTGCAGATGTCGCTATGTGATAAATTTCAGAATGTAAATCAGGGAGAGGAAAGATTTTACAATGGGCAAACACTGACTAAATCATTTATGCATAATTATTGTAAAAATTAAGCCCTTTTTTTCATCACATTATTTTCACTGCAGTTCTTCTTTAACTGAAAAAGAAGTAAAACTGTCTTATCAAAGTTATTTTGAATATTTCCTTCCTTGCGATTTATTAACAAGATGTGAAAACATCTCATAGGAAAAAAGTTAATTGAATATAGGCCCAAAGATGTTTTTATAATTTATTAATAAAATACAGTATATTTTGAGCCCCCAGGAAAAAAAAAATACTCCAAAGTTCTCATCAATTAACTCCGGCTTGATATGACCCTCCTACTGCACTTTGGTTCTGATGCTCTTTGCCCCGGTTCCCATATCTGCTCCTAACAGTAGACAGACTGAAACTACATGTGTGCACAAACCATAATCATAACAAACATGCTCTGTACATTATCACAATTGCAACAGCACTCTATAATTATAAGAACACACACACCATTTCCTTCCAGTTCTCCTGGCTGTGCCTGTACAGCAGAGTATGTATTTGCACGTGTTTGTGCTGTAAATATAACATACAAGATATGACTTTCCAAGCAGCAGGGCTGCATTAACCCCAGAAATGGAAGAGATTTTGTCAACTTGCAACATTTGCATCTTTTCTCATAATGGTTCCATGCAATAAACACACACAAGTTCACAATGATCCAGAGACTCATACTGCAATTGTGTACAGCAGAGAGCAGGTTTGTCTACAGTATATTAGCAGGGTAATTAACTCTTTTCCTGCATTCTGATGGTACTATCCAAGCAGCAGAAACAAGGACCGTACTTGAATCTTAGCTCAAACATCTGGAGGAAATGCATAGAGACATTGTTATAGTATCTTTTACTAAAAAAAAAACACACAAAGGCCCTGCACTCACTGCTGCATCCTTTGAGAATCTCAACAGACGTTAAAAAGGAACTGTAGTGAAAAAAACGTAATGAATAAAATTGCTTCTATTTTACAATATTACTTTATAAATTACTCAGTTAGTGTCTGCCCATTGTAAAATATTTCCTCTATCCGATTCATACTCTGAAATGTATCACATCTTTAGTATCGGCAGGTGATCTCTGCGGAATGTTGGTTTCTCAGAATTCTGAAGCCTACACAAAATATACCAGGGGGCCGTATGCAATTCACTTTTTCACCAACGTTTTCTCCTAAGAGATGTTTTCACACCTTATTAATAAAATGCTTTTTAAAGCGGTATAAAACTCTGACATAATATTCAATAAAAACATGTTTTCCTACTTTTTATATGCCATACAGTTATCATATTTTCTTTTGTGCATAAGTATTATTATTCATTTAGAAATTACAAGTTCCCAAAGTACATTTTTTTTTTTTTGCTCTGAGAGCTGAGAGCATTTTATTCATAACTGGTGTATTAATATTGTAATGTAACCAGAAATGCTTTCCGAGTACAGTATATGTCGGTGTTCTGGAGTGTCTGAATTGCCAGAGAATGTTTACATTCCTCACTTGATACAATTAAGTAAACACAAGATAATGTTATCTCCAGTTCCATTGCCTCCAGCTTTCCCTGCATGGAGCTTGGAAGTCCTGTGTTTAACTAGTTGAATGCTGTTCTAGTAAAAAAAAAAATGGTGGTAGTATATAATGTGCTGTAATCTTTTAGGGCAAAGAAGAAATGCTGCGTCTCATACCACTTTAAGCACCAGCAAGCAAGAAAATGCTCAGAATAATTTTGAAAGTATGTTTTCACATACTTTTTAGTACATTTTCAGTTGCGGAGTGCAAAAAAGTTATTTTAAACAGAAGAAGAAAAATTATCACCTAGGAGATGGGCCCTGGTCTCCCAGAATGCTCTGGGAGGAGAATGCTGCACAATAAGCAGCCTAGGCTACGAATCACTGAGAGGGCAGGGTTGCATTCAATGTACAGCAATATTTAGCTATAAGAAGTGTTTCTAATATTGAAACCAGGAAAATTACCGTAAAAGTGGGTATCCTGAATAATTTACTACATTCTACTTACTATATGCCATGCAGCTCCTCTATAACAGCCTTCTCACAGTCTGTGAGAAACAACCTTCATCCCCCTCAAGTTGAATATTCACCTCACGAGGCAGGAAGATGGATCCCAGTGACATCCCACAACGATAAGCGTTCCCTGATCCAACTTCCTGCCGGCGGATATACGCAATGGCACACGATGGACAGGAACAAGAGTTCAAGCGGTACTTTACGCGGGAGTCATCAGGGATCTTAAAGAAAACCTGTAACGAAAAAACCTCCCCTCGGGGGTACTCACCTCGGGTGGGGGAAGCCTATTGAGGCTTCCTCCGTCCTCCTCGGTCCCACGGCGGTGGCGTCATTGATGACTCATCAGGGCTAGCCCCTGATGAGTCATCAATGACGAAACCGGTAGGGCGGAGCTACGGCCAGAGAGGGATGAGACGCCAGGAGCTTTGAACAACTTGTTTTATGAGATATGTGCATGTGTTAAGGATGTTTGTAAGTGCAATACTTTTTACTTATAAGAGTTATTAAATGGTTTTACGCTATGTGGGCCCTGTTTTGAGTTTATTAAAGGTGCATCTGTTGAAGGCAGCCTAAGACCAACGTGATATACAAGCTATATGAGCTGGTCTGTGAGGGGTCAGCAACTATATCTGGTGAGCGCACTTGTGTGTCTTTGCTGTGATTAGAGGGGTTATCTACACAGTAGTGGTGGATTATATCTAGAACACGCTTCTCAGTGGTGATTTGTGTGCTGAACCCTGAAGGTGTTACACTATATATTGTTTGTATTTATCCCCTCATACATACCGACATGAGACTTCAAGGAATAAGAGATATTGAAGAGGATAGCTGAATGATCGTTGATGTGGATACAAATAAGTGTTTATTGCTGTCTGTGATTGGTCAGCAATAGTTTCTGGTGAGCGCATTTGTTTTCATAAGCTGGTGGAGGAATTGTTATGCTGTGCACTGAGTGACACCCACACAGAAATCTGCAGAATTTACCATATATTATTGGAAAAGTGTTAAGCAGGACTTCACTATACAGGATCTTCTCAAAAATTTAGCATATTGTGATAAAGTTCATTATTTTCTGTAATGTACTGATAAACATTAGACTTTCATATATTTTAGCTTCATTACACACAACTGAAGTAGTTCAAGCCTTTTATTGTTTTAATATTGATGATTTTAGCATACAGCTCATGAAAACCCAAAATTCCTATCTCAAAAAATTAGCATATTTCATTCGACCAATAAAAGAAAAGTGTTTTTAAAACAAAAAAAGTCAACCTTCAAATAATTATGTTCAGTTATGCACTCAATACTTGGTCGGGAATCCTTTTGCAGAAATGACTACTTCAATGTGGCGTGGCATGGATGCAATCAGCCTGTGGCATTGTTTAGGTGTTATGGAGGCCCAGGATGCTTCGATAGCGGCCTTAAGCTCATCCAGAGTGTTGGGTCTTGCGTCTCTCAACTTTCTCTTCACAATATCGCACAGATTCTCTATGGGGTTCAGGTCAGGAGAGTTGGCAGGCCAATTGAGCACAGAAATACCATGGTCAGTAAACCATTTACCAATGGTTTTGGCACTGTGAGCAGGTGCCAGGTCGTGCTGAAAAATGAAATTTTTCTCTCCATAAAGCTTTTCAGCAGATGGAAGCATGAACCCACTTTTGAACCAGAAACAGCGGCAGAGGCGCCTGACCTGGGCTACAGAGAAGCAGCACTGGACTGTTGCTCAGTGGTCCAAAGTACTTTTTTTTCGGATGAAAGCAACTTTTACATGTCATTCGGAAATCAAGGTGCCAGAGTCTGGAGGAAGACTTGGGAGAGGGAAATGCCAAAATGCCTGAAGTCCAGTGTCAAGTATCCACAGTCAGTGATGGTCTGGGGTGCCATGTCAGCTGCTGGTGTTGGTCCACTGTGTTTTATCAAGGGCAGGGTCAATTCAGCTAGCTATCAGGAGATTTTGGAGCACTTCACGCTTCTATCTGCTGAAAAGCTTTATGGAGATGAAGATTTCATTTTTCAGCATGACCTGGCACCTGCTCACAGTGCCAAAACCACTGGTACAGGGTTTACTGACTATGGTATTACTGTGCTCAATTAGCCTGCCAACTCTCCTGACCTGAACCCCATAGAGAATCTGTGGGATATTGTGAAGAGAAAGTTGAGAGACGCAAGACCCAACACTCTGGATGAGCTTAAGGCCACTATCAAAGCATCCTGGGCCTCCATAACACCTGAGCAGTGCCACAGGCTGATTACCTCCATGCCACGCCACATTGAAGCAGTCATTTTTGCAAAAGGACTTCCGACCAAGTATTGAGTGCATAACTGAACATAATTATTTGAAGGTTGACCTTTTTTTGTTTTTCTTTTATTGGTCGGATGAAATATGCTAATTTTTCGAGATAGGAATTTTGAGTTTTCATGAGCTGTATGCCAAAATCATCAATATTAAAACAATAAAAGGCTTGAACTACTTCAGTTGTAGTGTATGAAACTAAAATATATGAAAGTCTAATGTTTATCAGTACATTACAGAAAATAATGAACTTTATCACAATATGCTAATTTTTTGAGAAGATCCTGTATGTCCTTTTGTTTTCTGTTTTTTCCCCCCCTCCTGCAAGAATCATCCATGGT
This sequence comes from Hyperolius riggenbachi, assembly GCF_040937935.1. NCBI lineage: Eukaryota > Metazoa > Chordata > Amphibia > Anura > Hyperoliidae > Hyperolius > Hyperolius riggenbachi. The sequence goes on along the minus strand of NC_090657.1, from coordinate 88,276,370 downwards.
TATATCTTCTGAAGTGGTGAATGGAGTTGGACTTGTGATTGAGACTAAGTGATTATATGTGGAATAACTGTTGATCGCTTATGTACTAAAATTTATATGGTTTTGGGTTATCAGCCATTCATATAGCGATCCAGTACTGAAGCAATTGTGTGGTATAAGTAGGTTGTGTACTATTACATTTGATTACTCGCATGAGGAGCGCATCTGCCACCTGGATAACAGGGCTGGTTTACACTTGGTGCTTTTTCAGCGCTTTGCTAATCGCAGCATTTGCGTTTTTGATCAATCGCAAACATGTGTCATGCATACCCGAACGCGATGCAGGGCTAGCGGCAGGGAAGCGCCAAATGTGAACCGGCCCTCTGTCTTAGTATGGCTTCGGCTCATTAACCACCTTACGACCGTCTAACGCCAATTAGCGTCAAGTCCTGGGGGATTGTTTTGCGCACCCATCCCTGCTTGAGTGACGGAGCTCCGCTCCATCATCAGTCTGGTACTAGCAGACTGCTTCGCCATTTATTTACATTGTACAGCGCTGCGATCTAATGCAGCGCTGTACTGGGGACAGCCGTGTCACCCTGGAGAGGCTCCAAACGCGATCCCCTCTCATAGGCTGATGCTTATAAAAGAGGATCGCTGTGATTGGCCATCAAGGGGAAGGGAGGTGGGAGGGAACATTACATTAAAAAAATAAGCAATTTTATTAAAAATAATAATAATAAATTAATAATAAAAAAAAGCCTGCAGCAGCAATCAGAGCCCACCAACAGAAAGCTCTGTTGGTGGGCAGAAAGGGGGAGGGGAGTCGGTTTGTGTGCTGCGTTCTATGGCTTTGCAGCAAGCTATTAAAGCTGCAGAGCACTAAATTGCAAAAAATGGCCTGGTCACTGGGGGGGGGGATTATGACTTGGTTTCAGCAGGTATTTCACCTTTAATTGAGCAAAAACTGTAACATGTTGAACTAAAACATTTTTTTCTATGCATAATTAGTTTAAAATAAGTTCCTGTTAACTGGGTACAGAAAAAAAAACGTTGCCTAAATCTGAGCGGTAATGTTTCCGGTGAATGAGGATCCTCTGTGCAGAGAAGCTCTGCCTAGACTGCCTGTCATTTATAGAGAAGGAAGAGGAAACAGAACAATAATGTGATTTTCCTTTAACAGCTGACTAGCAGGGTTGTCCTTGTGAGTAACATGAGCCAGAGGAGAGCCACATGGAACTAAGCTGGGTCTTATCACCACTGAAGCAACCTAAAACCCTCTAAACAGCGCTGTAGCTGTTCTATAAATACAGAGGTGCTGCTGGGTGCCAGTCAAGGCCTCACAATCCTCCCCACACCTTCTAAAGTATTCAGCCACACACTGGAAACACAATAAATCAGACTAAAAGGCTTTCTGTAAGATCACCTAACAACGCTGAGCGAACAAGGATTTCGGCAGAGGTTTTCTGCAAGTAACATGGAAGTGCTCAGTGAAATGGTTGTAAATTAACAAGGAAAATATTATTTAACTAAAAAAAATTACAGTTAATATTAGACAAGACAAATAACATTTATATTGCGCTTTTCTCCTGGCGGACTCAAAGCACCAGAGCTGCAGCCACTAGGACACGCTCTATAGGCAGTAGCAGTGTTAGGGAGACTTGCCAAAGGTCTCCTACTGAATAAGTGCTGGCTTACTGAACAGGCAGATCCGAGATTCGAACCCTGGTCTCCTGTGTCAGAGGCAGAGCCCTTAACCATTACACCATGTACTGTGTATTTATACAGTGCTGACATGCACAAAGCTTTGCATAATACACAGTGATGTCACTAATGGTGGCCATACATCTAGGGATCTGTCAGCCAAATGACCATCAGATTTGATAATTATCTGTTTCTAATTTCTAGCCAAATTTGGTCAAATGTTTCGATCGGACATGCTGGGGAATTTCGGACCAATGTGGTCGATCATGTGCAATAATCGCAAGTAATGAAACCCCCAGCCGCTGTCCTTCGCAAATGTTATGTGTACCTCCCTGTGCTCGTGCCAATGTCCCAAGCTGTGTCTGCCGTACTTCTGCATTGGGATCTAATGTGACTACCTGACGAGAAAAGTATCTTAATCCACGGGCATCGGGGGGGGGGGGGGGGGGGGGGGGGGGGGGGGGCACGCACACATAAAATATTTGAGGGGACATGGAATCAAATGAAAATCGAACTCCAGAAGGCAATAGATCTCTTTCTGATCAGATTCAATCAGAAAAAGATCTGTCTCTTGGTCGATCAGCCTCTAAAATGGCTTGATGTATAGGCTACTTAACTGTCTTCAGAGGCAATGCTAATCTCTCCCATGACCATAGTCTGATGTTCTAGATGGTTTCCACTCACGACGGATCTGGATGTAATTTCGCTCAACACTGAAGCAGAGCCATCCAGATACGTCACATAGTCCGTCACATATTTTTTGTGTTCCATCGTGGATCCGTCATGCGTGCCACCCGGGTCCCACCGCCTCCGGATTGAGTCATCATCGCCGACAAGCATCCCAGCATGAATGGGAGTCATCAGCAAAATCCTATTACACTGCTGGTGTTCCCTATTAGACATGAAACCGACCAATGGGAGTACTCGAGGAAGGTGGCAGAAAAGACAGCAGAAGGTGACAGAAGAGAACAGAAAATCCAATGCGGTAAAGAGCCTAGTGGATATAGACACCATCCGTTCCCATAGGTTTGGATTGATTCCTTCAGCATCTGCAAAGTATGCCTTGTCTGGAAAAATGCACCAGGTTGGGACTTTGCGTTGCATTTAACACAAAGTACACAGTGGATCTGTTAAGAATGTGTAAGCACAAGTAATTTTTAACATTTGATCCATTGACATGTCATTTGCTGTGTTACCAAGAACACACCAAACAGGTTTGTTTTTGGTGCAAGTAAGAGCCAAGCCTTAAAGTGGCCACACACATTACAATTATTTTATTTTGATTCAATTTGGCCAATCAGATCCAATTTTTTGGTTGCTCGGAAGTTTTGAAGAAAACGTTTGATTTAGCACACGTATGTGTTCGAGATTGCCACAATTTTAGGAAAAAGATCGTAAACATGGAGTTGGTTGGTTAGAAAACCCTCCTGCAGAGCAACCGTTCACTTAATAATCAACTTTTGATTATTTTTCATTTTTCATTGAACTACATTTTCCACTGTGACATTTATCACCATTTGTCATCTCTGTGCATTTATCAATATCGCATGTGATCATCATTTGCTGTTTAGCATTACAATTACCACCGAACACCACATTGCTACTTACATTTGCATCTAGCACACTTTATTCTTTTACAAACACGCAATGATTTCTGTTTATTAATTATATAAATAAACCAAGTACAATAAAGTTACAAAGTATTATATTTCTACAAAAAAACAAAAACAATTCCATGTATATATTATTTTCACACTGAATACCATAACAAACTCTATATTTTCATTATATATACAGTATATCTATACACATGCACACACACACTCTTTCATAATTCCAGACTTGTTGCTGTTTATACAATCAACAACGTTTGGTATGTACTGAATAGCTGTATAATTATATGAATAGTTGTACAATTTGACAATCCATCACACACCACACAGTTCTTGGAAATTTCAATCAGATTTCAATCGACAACAAAAAAAACTTTCCATTTTTCGGTACAGCAGATCATGTTAATCAAATTGGGGTAAGTTGGCCAACTTTACTGTCATAGTTTAAAGAGGGATTAAACACTGTCATAACATTCAATAAAAATGTGTTTCCTACTTTTTATTTCCCGTACAGTTATCATATTTGCTTTTGTGCACAAGTATTACAGTGCAAGTTCCCAAAGTACAGTTTATCTGCTCTGAAAGCTGCCATTGCATTTTCTTGCACAGCTGCTGTATTTATATATCATAGTGTATCCAGTGATCTGGTTTAACAATGTGTGCAGTTCAGTGTCAGCGTGCTGCTGGCTGTATACTAATTGTAGCTGACAAAAAAATGTAAGCAAAAGATAATGTTATCACTAGTACGGATGGGGCAAGTGCTGTGTTGGAACTGTTCTGAACTGTGAATGCTGTTCTGCTAACATTGTGTGTGTGTGTGTGTGTGTGTGTGTGTGTGTCTCACACAGAACCCTTCCCTGGTGGTACCTAACCCTAAGAACCCCCTGGTGGTGTCTAATGCTAAAACTACCCAGGTGGTGCCTAACCCCAAGACCTCTCTGGTGGTGCCTAATCCTAATCTACCCCCTGGGGGTGCCTAACCCTAACCACCATCCTGGTGGTGCCTAACCCTAACCACCCCTCTGGTGGTGCCTAACCCTAACCACCCCCCTGGTGGTGTCTAACCCTAACCACCCCTCTGGTGGTGCCTAACCCTAACCACCCCCCTGGTGGTGCCTAACCCTAACCACCCCTCTGGTGGTGCCTAACCCTAAGACCCCCAGTGGTGCCTAACCTTAACAGCCCCTGATCCCCGCTAACAATAATATGATCAATTTCAATGTAATTGCAGCCACCCGCTAAATAGTGTAACGGCTTTCTATATTACAATAAATAACCATTGTGCCCACATATATCGATAAATAGCAACTTTGCCCACATATATCGATAAATAACAATTGCGTCCACATATATTGATAAATAACAATTGCGCCCACACAAATGGATAAATAACAATTACTCCCATTTTTGGCTGCGACTTTTCCAACTGCTCCGCGTGGTGGTGTTACCCGGCAGGGGAAAAAGGCAACATGTCGCGTCTGAGCACACTGGGGAGCCACATCTTTACCAGTGCATGCGATCAACTGATGTGTGGCGAATTCACCACCTTCAGCCTCCTGTGTGAAGGAGGCCTAAAGACCCAGAAGGGCATACAAGCACTTCACAGAAATGTGAACAAAGGTTCACTTCACATGGGAGAGCATTGTAATGATGTAAGCCTTGGTGTCTGTCCCTGACGATTTACTTTGTATTTTAATGTTAGATTTAGTGTGTTGTAATTTTGAATAATTATGCAGGTACAGAGCAGTCCTGACAGAACCGAATTCCATATATAACTTTCTGCTGTTATGTACACAGAAAGGAAGCAAAACCACTAATTATGAATTGCAGATTAGTCAGCAACAGCTGCAAATAATACAAGCAGCAGCAGAGATGTCTGTATTGTTTAAAAGCTGGATTCTGGGTTAGATAGAGTGAGTCTAGTATGCTCCTAACTTCCTCCCCATGGCTGGCCAGTATTTAAAGGACCACCATCATGAAAAACCGTAAAATGTAAAATATATAAACACATACAAATAAGAAGTATGTTTCTTCCAAAGTAAAATGAGCCATAAATTACTTTACTCCTATGTTGCTGTCACTTACAGTAGATAGTAGAAATCTAAGGGAACTGACAGGTTTTGGACTAGTCCATCTCTTCAAGGGGATTTCTTAGTATTTCATGTATTCTTCACTCCCTAGAAAGGATCTATGAAAAGATACCCAACAATCCCCCCGGTGCAGTATACGTCGGTGCGTGTGTGATGTCACACACACCGGCAACCACAAGGGGAGCATGTATGGGAATGGAGCCTGGAGCCAGCAGCGAACATAAAAAGGACAAGTATACTGCACCGGACGGGGCATATTTTACACTGGGGGGGGGCAGCGCATCAGCATCAGAGGGCCGATCTACAAGAGTTTTCATGTTGAAATCGATCGGGGATCGGCCTGTGGTATATGGGCAAACAACAGGTCTCTCTCCAATCATATTTGTTCAGAGTGAAATCTGTCTCTTGGTCGATTTGTCCATATATCGCCTGATGTATGGGCACCTTAAAGAACAACTATCAAAGAAACTGTTTTTCTGTAAACCCAACATACCTATAGAGCTTTTAGCCAGCAACACTAGAAAGCTTTTCAGAGGTCTCTCAGCACAGCCTGTGTGAAAACAAATGCCTCGTTTACCAGCTGTTTGTAGGGAGGATCAGGCACACAGACAGAGCTGCAGCTGATGATTATTTACACACATTTGAAGATACATTTCTGCTTTCAATCATTCTGAAGACATTTTATTCACAAGATTGTTTCTGTATGCTGGATGTGCTGGACACAGTTATCCATAGTAATGCCCACAGTGAAAACTATGGGCATTAATGCCTGGTACACACCATGCAATTTCCCATCAGATTTCGGCAATCAAAATTGGACTTGTGTACCAGGTTTAACACTGATTCAGACAGCATATCTCCAACATGTGCTGATGAACTTACCACTACTTCTATAAAGAAATGAATGGAGAGATGGGCAGCTCCAGAACACTCCCATAAAAGCAACAGAGTAACCAAGCAGCTCCGGGTGACCCAAAACCACTAGGAAAGTATAAGAGACTAAAAGAGACCGAAAAGCCCTCCTACTAAAAAGCAATGCTTGGTGTGGTTTGCCTTCTTAAAACAGAAGGTACTTGCGATAATGCAGCTTTAAGTTAACATCTGTGGTTACCCACAATGCACCACTACTGAATATGCAAATTATATCTTTATGCCCCTGAAGCCAGGCTTACATCTAGAACCGGTGGTGTATAGCAAGCCTAAAGCTTTAAATTTCACACAGCCACATCAACCCCACATGAAGACAGCCTGTTTGGGATTTTTGGTCCTCCTCAGTGCATGGCAGGGATTGATATGGCTCTATGGCAGCTGTGCCCAACCAACGGCCCTCGGGCTACACTTTTGTGGCTCGCGGAAGTGTCCTGAGGAGGAGGATCGGGGATTGTGTCATACTATGTCATAGGTTTACACAGGGTACTCCGCAGTAGCGCTGTGATAGTTAGAGACCCTCATCTATTAGTTGCTGCAAGAACTACCCTCCAATAGGAATCAGCCTTATTCCTATTGGAGGGAGGTTCCTGCAGCAACCAATGGGCGAGAGTATCACAGCACTACTGCAGAGAACGCGAGTACGCTGTGTAAATCTATGAGGCAATCCCCGATCCTCCTCCTCAGCATGGATTCTTGCTTTCAGCTCTCCTCTCCCAGATGCTTTGCCGCTGCTCCAGCCTCTCATCTCAGGGGACAGTGTGACATCACACCCTACCAGCCAGTCAAGCTGTAAAAACTTAGCTTCACCAGCGGATAGGCTATGGCGACTAATTGAGACCCCGGTTTCTGCTGAATAGTAGGCCTCAACGACCTACAGCTCACACAGCACTTGTGCTGGGCGGGAGGATCACCCAGAAAGACTCTGCACATACACCCACCAAATGGTGAGTTAAACAATCCTTGGTTTGCTGTTTTCTTTTCTTTTCCAACCCCATGTTAACTGTTACTAGAAAAATGTTAAAGATTTATATTTAAATGTTGTATGTATGTGTTCTGGACCGCAAAATATATCTTGATATGAAGTGCAGCTCTCTGGCAAAAACAGGTTGGGCACCACTGCTCTATGGGATAGGGCTCGGACCAGTCCATAAAAGTATTCACATTAAAAATGAAAAAAATCGACTTTCGCCTGTAAAGCTTTTTAGCTTATTTTCTTAAATTTACAAGACGGCGGCCCCATAGAAGAGCTACAGCAATATATGAATATTTCCATGTCATTACCCTTACTCTAATTTACCAGGCTCCAGTCCACCTCATAAGGCCTGCTTAATTTTACATGGCCTTAGAAAACAGAAAAATAAATCAATAGGCCTCAGTTTCTCAGTATGATTCCAAGAAGTGTTTGGCTCATTCCACCTCAGCTCCCCTAGAGGCATCAGCGTTTGAGGGGGGCCGTGCATTAACGAGTTGGCCCCCCGCAACTAAAAGCAGCATGGACCTTACCAAAAATATATGAGGAGGAGGCGAGGGGGAGGAAGGCAGCACAATACTGTATGTTATTCCTGACAAGCAGGTTTAGGTTCTGCAGGGGGAAGTGTTTACAGGAAAGCTGGTTGTAACTAGCCAGTACACACAGAGCTCTCTTCATGGGAGATGAAAAGGCGGGAGCCTGAGGTATAGCGGAGATATACTGCACAGTCTACTGGCTGCAGCTCCTTGGCAACACTACAGTTTCGTTAACCTGGGGCAAAAATAAAACAAAATAATTTACCTTGGCTGCCGGAGTTTTTTATTCTACTGGAAAATTACAATAGGGTTAATTTATGGACCACTGTTAAAAATGTACTGTTACTTATGCAAACAGCACAGCATGCGTCGCGTAAATAACACAACTCACGTTATGTCGGTAATGCCCATTGCCGGTAATGATTAAGGGCTCTGCCTCTGACACAGGAGACCTAGGTTTGAATCTTGGCTCTTCCTGTTCAGCAAGTCAACACCTATTCAGTAAGGAGTCCTTTTGCTAGACTCCCTAACACTGCTGCTGCCTATAGAGTGCACCCTAGTGGCTGCAGCTCTGGTGCTTTCAGTCTGTCAGGAGGAAAGTGCAATAAAAATGTTATTTGTCTTGTCAATACAATTAAGTACATAACACATGCTACATCATTTGCGTGCGTTCCAGTAAAATTTTAATGACAGTTATAGAATCAACCCCTGTGCGACCTATGTATGGTATTACATTACACATATTAACTTTGCAAAAGAAATCCATGATATTTTTCTGAAATTGTAGTCAATATAGTTCTGGGCCCAAGAGATGAAAATGTCGACCAAAGATAAGAGAACTGTGTGCGTATTATGGCAGTGCTGGTGAGCTGGGCGCAGGGTGAGCCAAATGATGGTGGCGCTAACTACTATCCCCTCTCCGAGTTGTAGCAATGCAGAGGGAGGTGTAATTCCCCGATTTACTCTTGCATGGGCGTACAGCATAGCATTAGTTCTATGACGGCGCCTAGCCTCGGCGCTGAGAAAAATGTAGGATTGTGTTTATGTGTTGAATCTTAAAAGAGTAGTTATACTCACAAAGGTGGGTTGCAGAACCTGCAAACACCGTACATCGCCTACGGGGAAAACACCGTCTCAGCTCCGTACTTCATGTCCTACCGAAACCGGGTGGTTGCTCTCCTGTGGTGCTTACTACTGTGGATGGCACACACCAGCGGACAATGAAGAAAGGTAAAGGCACCCAAAAATAAATATCTCTCAGAGTATACGTTATAAAGACATAAATAAGTACATGAGATATCTTACCTCTCCAGATGAACCAACCCTGAAAAACAAGGGTTTATAGGGAATACTAGTTTTGGGCCCACACGGAAAACTGAATTTATTGACCTGAGGAAGCGGGCAGAGACCCAAGAAACACGTTGTTTTTTTAATTGTGCTTGAATAAACCTTACCTGATCTAGATCTTGTTTTTCTGGGTTGGTTCATCTAGAGAGGTAAGGTTTCTAATGTATTTATTTATGTTTTATAACGTATACTCTGAGAGATATTTATTTTGGGTGCCTCCACCCTTCTTCAAGGGATTGGATATGGGTAACCAACAGATGTAGCAGCAGGAGACAAGGAGAGTCTACCACGTCTGCTGCTGAATCACTTTAGGGCAATAAATGTGCTATAATAAAAGTATGTCTCCCATGCGTGTATACAGTCACTGGTTCCTTAGTGAGCATTAGCTGTGATAGACAATCCTGTGTGAACATCTCATTTAATCCTGCAACACTAACTGGGCAATGAACCAACTTATAATGGGATAAAAGTATAAAAACAAAAGCAAAGGCTTAAGCTGCGTACACACGGCCAATTACTGACTCAATCCCTCAAGCTACAGTTCAAGGCTGAGTTCTGAACAAATGTCCTGTTTGCTTATAGGCTAGTAAAGCATTCTGTTGGCTGTGACTATGGTGGTGGTGGTGGTGGTGGTGGGGGAAGATGGAGGGACGATGGGGTATGATGGAGCGAGACGGGTAAGGAGAAAAACAATGGGTTTAGCATATGTTAGGCTTAAAGAGAGCCCGAGGCGGGCTTATAAAATTGAAAAAAAAAGTAGGCTACTTGATCCGGGGGGCTGAGCGGATAAAGTAGCCTCAAAAGCCCAAAAGCCGCCGCTCCTGTGAGCCGCATTGGCCCACTTTCACTTTTGCAGCCTCTGGGTCACAATGTTGGAAAGAGAGATTAATTCTCTCACCAGTGCGCAGGGAGGCGGGGGAGCGGCATTAGGCGCGGCTAGGGAGAGAGAGCTGCCCAACGGCAGCTCTGGAGACCCTGTAGGAACGCCCCGGCAGGCATTTTGAACAGGGAATCCCTCTCCCCTGTGTTTACCTCTACGATGGCTACAAATAATGTCACCAATCTCAGGGGCTATAGCACGGCGGTGTGGGGACACAGAGGCTTGTCATGAGGCTTTTTTGAAAAGTCCAGATAGAGACTTTGTTGGCCTTCCTTACGGTGATTGCGGGTCAGATTTCTCCTAGCCTATGAGGACTTCAGAGGAAGTTGCTTGAGCTGCCACTCCCCTTTCCTTCTTCACATAGGAGTGCAGCATGTAGTAGGGGTAAAGATGATAGCAATTGGCTGGGCCTGCACCTGGCTGAGACAATCTAGCACTCCAGATATCTCAATGGCACATTGGCACGTCAACAAAGACAATAATGAGTACAGAAAGTCCATTCCAACCTGTAGAAGCAGTAGGGATAGCTTCAAGGCACATTATTCAAGCAGAGGTAAACATACACTGCAGTTTATTTAACATTAGCATAAGCACAGCTTACACTGTATATACTGGAGACGACACGCCTGTATCTTAAAAACGGAATAAACTGAATCATGTAAGTATGCTGTATTATTCATCCGAGCCTACGTTTAAGTACAGTGACCAGATTTTTCTAGGCTCAACCTGGGATGGGAAATGGGCGTGTCCATGTCCGTGGTGGAAAAAAGGGTGCGTCCATGATGTGGTGTGGGCGGAGCAAACTGTATTGCAACCCTGAGGCAGTGGGCCAGAGTTTACTCCCGAAACATAGATAGACAAAGTGACCCGAAAGGTAATTAGGCAATGTTCCCCAAACGCATAAAAAGCAGTGTTCCCACAATGATGTAGTGAAATAGGAAATTTGCATCATGGATGTCAGTCCATGACATGACAATGTACTCTGTAAAGTGCTACAGAAGATGCAAGTGCTACATAAATAAATAACAATGATATGGCGGACATTAGACTTTGACCGGGATTAGATTGTGAGCTACGCCAAGGACATGACTACATATCAGTGGCATAGCTAAGGAGCTGTGGGCCCCACTGCAAGTTTTACATTGGGGCCCCCCAAGCACTCTATACATAACAATTGATACGGCGCACCAAAACCTGCCAATGGCAACTACAGTGTCAAAGGTGCAAGAAGGGGATGGGGAAAAGTAAAGGATTATTATGAGCACAGGACCAATAGAGAGCTAATACTGTAGTTGAGGGAGGGATTTTCGGGGCCCCTCTGGCCCAAGGGCCCCCGAAGCGGTCACAACCTCTGCAACCCCTATTGCTACACCCCTGACTACATTCTCTGTAAAGTGCTGCCTTAGATGCCAGTGCTATATAAATACATAATAATATCGTAGGACATTAGACTATGACTATGGGGATTAGATTGTGCGCGAAATCAGCAGAAGCAGCTGATGCTACAGCATTAGCATACCATTTAATAATTATGAGTCCCCAAAATGCCAAATGCTGCAACAATAACCCCAAAGTAGCAAATGCAGTCTCTATGACCATCAAATAATAAATGCAGCGACTGTTACCTCTGACACACGAATTGCAATAACCGTTATCTCCGGCAAATGAAATGCAGCAGAAAACGATTTCTTCGACTCCACAAATGGTAAATGAGGCAAACATTACCTCCCACGGCTGGGACACCCGGCGGCCAAAGGTGGGACATAACCTGGGACACATTGCAGCCTGGGACAGGGGACCCTGAACCTGGGACGTGTCCCAGGTAAAATGGGACGTCTGGTCAGGGTAGTTTAAGTTATTTTTATATATATAAGTATAAGTAATGCCTCGTCCCCAAGCATATATACCACCCGGCAGGGATTAGGACTCCATCCCTCAGGAGACAAAGCAGGGCCAGCACTTTTCATGCTAGTGACGCGTTCTGTTACTATGCAAGGGTGACGGTGGTGGGCCAACAGAGTGGGTGGTGTAAGTAGGGATGACGATGCCCTGGGACAACACCGGTCCAAATCAATCTGCCAGGCTGATCACTGACCGAGGCGCGGGGGGGCTGCTGTACACATGCCAGAGTCTCAGTGGTCGTTATTGCCTGCCTCAGCCAAGTTTCATCTATCATGTTTAAAAAGCCAAGGCGGCATTTTCAAACCTCAATAGGACACAGAAGCATGCCCTGTGCACAATGACATTGTGCTGCAGCCGCCAGCCCCCCGGGCTCTGCTGTCCCCCCAGCAAAATACTGGTACTTCCTTGGTCGCGGCTTAGCTTCCGATTGAAGAAATCTAGAGGAGGCAGGGAGCAGGGGGGAAGGCTGATGATGGATTGAGCTGCAGGTAAATAGCAGGCTAGCGACAAGAGGATTGTCACTAGCCTGGTAGTATTTTGCTGGAGGGGGGGGGAGGGGGGTTGGAGGCTGGCGGCTGCAGCCCATTGACACAGAGGCATGTCATCGTGCACAGGAAATGCCTCTGTTTCCTATTAAGATTTAAAAATGCAGCCTCGGGTTCTCCTTAAGGTACCCATACACTGTCAGGGGTTTCAAACTCAATATACACATTAAAGGACAATTGAAGCGAGAGGGATATGGAAACTGCCATATTTATTGCCTGGTGTGATTCAGACCCTACTGCAGCTTAATAGATCAGCAGGGCGATCAGGCAACTGGTATAGTTTAAAAGTAAATAAATATGGCAGCCTCCACATTGTTCTCACTTCAGTTGTCCTTTAAAGAGGAACTCCAGTGAAAATAATGTAATAAAAAAGGTACTTCATTTTTACAATAAGTATGTTTAAATGATTTAGTCAGTGTTTGCCCATTGTAAAATCTTTCCTCTCCCTGATTTGCATTCTGACATTTATTACATGGTGACATTTTTACTGTTGGCAGGTGATGTAGCTGCTGCATGCTTTTTTGGCAGTTGGAAACAGCTGTAAATAGCTATTTCCCACAATGCAACAAGGTTCACAGACAGTAAACTGCCAGGAGTACCACGGTCATCATGAGTTTCTTGTGGGAAGGGATTCACCACAATGGCCTCAATTCACTAAGCTCACGCTGGAGATAATAAGGCAAGAGAAAACGTACCACCACACAATAAGAGAGTTATCTTATCTCTTCATTCCTTAAGTTACCTCCTCTGTAGTTAATTTACCTCCTCCGTAGTTATTTTCACACACAGTTAATAAACAGCCTGTCTTTAACTCTGGAGTTATTTTAAGGATTGAAGAGTTAACTTAAAGACAGAAGAGTTAAAGAGAAACTCCGACTAAGAATTATACTTTATCCCAATAAGTAGCTGATACCCCCTTTTACATGAGAAATCTATTCCTTTTCACAAACAGACCATCAGGGGGCGATGCATGACTGATATTGTGGTGAAACCCGTCCCACAAGAAGATCTAAGTACCGAGGTACTTCTGGCAGTTTCCTGTCTCTGAACCCTGTTACATTGTGGGAAATAGCTGTTTACAGCTGTTTCCAACTGCCAAAACAGCAAGCAGCAGCTATATCACTTTCCAGCAGTAAAAATGTCACCATGTAATAAATGTCAGAATATAAATCAGGGATTTAAAATATTTTACAATGAGCAAACACTGACTAAATCATTTATACATAATTATTGTAAAAATGAAGCACTTTTTTAATTACATTATTTTCACTGGAGTTCTTCTTTAACTTTAAGTTTGCCTGAGGTAAAATGTTTCCTGAATACTACATACCTTATCACCATGGTAACAACTCTAGAAACGTTATTAAAGACAGGAGATAAGCTTAGTGAATTGAGACCAATATCAGTCATACAGCGCCCCCTGATGGTCTGTTTGTGAAAAGGAATAGATTTCTCACATAAAAGGGGGTATCAGCTACTGATTGGGATACATTTCAATTGTCAGTCGGAGTTTCTCTTTAAGCTTAAAGTAAATCTATTAACCACTACAGCCTTATTTAATCATCTTGTCCCCCCCAAAAATGATGAAACATTGATCAGGAATAGTTGAACTTACTTTAATCAACATCTGTCCATCCGTATACGGCACCAAGTAGCGGAACGATAGAGGGAGTGGTGTTATGACTGGTAAGCGGGGCAAGGCAGTAATATGATTGATATATCTCAAATGGTTTAAACCGAACACAAACTGCATTTACATTTTTGAATTGTGAACATACGGCCTACGCAGAATTCCAGGAAGAAGCCATGATATATCTGCCATCACGCACCTGTCATGAAAAGGTTAATATTCCCAGCAGCAGAAAGGCAACCCTGAGTCTGGCCAGTCAGCTGTATACCTGTGCAGTCATTAAGGATTTGTTTATTCTCCCTGCGCCATAGATACGTAATGCAGCAGCGAGCCACTTGAAGCGTGTGTCTGGGTGAGTCATGCTGTAAAGTGACATTTGTACAGACAGGCTCCATCAGACAGACGTACAGAGAGCTCAGTGTGCGGGGAGTCTATATTACACCTCACAGCGTCTGCACATACTCAGCCTGTAACCCGAATATACAGAGCATCAGTATCCCTAACTGCCTCCATTGCTTTGTGCATTGTATACACATAAAGCCAGGTTTATGGGTATAGATTGCATAAAGTAGTATGACCTTGATGATGGAAGATCAGAAAAAAATAGTCAGGATGGAAGTGTCAATGTGGCACTGATCTCCCATTTTAATAGTAACCTATATGTCATATTAAAGGAGCAATAGAAATGTTATTATGGGGGAAGCATTTTCCCACACACTACTAACTTCCTGTCCAGACATCTAGAAGAGTCATGTCTTCCTTTCTCCTAATTCTAATATGCTGTCCATGGGTGGGATCTTTCACATACATATTTATAAATGTCAATCCTCAACTGTATCCAAAACTGGCATTAAATGACTGAATGGACGCCAGTTAATTGATTCACTAACATCTTTCATACCTCATAGACACCGATAACAAGTTTTCATCAATGCGGGGATGATGTCTCAGTCCCCTATCACAAAAATGTAACAACGCTGTCACTGCTGGGGTTCCCAGAGATGGAAATAAAAATAAGTAACAGTTACTGAGAGCTAACCACATCAATTTCTTAGGGAAAACCAGTAGGGAAAAAAAGCAGTGACGTAGCAATTGGGGTTGCAGAGGTTGCGACCGCACCAGAGCCTTAGGGACAGGGGGGCCCTGTGGGGAGCTACTGCAAATGCAGTGTTAGCTGTTTATTGGTCTTCTTCTGGTAATAATCACTTCTATAGATGCTTTGAATATTACTAATCATTAACACACTGCTCCCCATCCCCTTCTTGCATCTCTGACACTGTGGTTGTCCTTGGCAGGTTTGGTGCGCCATGTCAATTGTTATGTATAGAGTGCTGGTGGGGGAAGGAGGGGGGAATGTAAAACTTGTACTGGGGCCCTCAGCTCCTTAGCTACTCCACTGGAAAACAGTGCCCTATTTAGATACTTACTTAGAGGGAAGCCTTCCCCTGTCCCCCTCGGCTCCGCCGATCCAGCACTGGGACCTCCCGTACCTCATCCACAAGGGCTTGTTCAGCATTGCGTGCGACTGCGCACTCGTCGGTGAACAAGCACGGCTGCATTGTGCAGGACTCCTCACACCTGATAGCGCACGATCATTTTACCAATGTTTACGCAAGCAACATAGCGTGCACTGCGCACATAATTCGCATTATGTGCACAACGCACGTGTTGCTTCTATAGTGCGCAGTACACTAGCAACGTGCATGCACTGTATGCACAAAATGTGTTGTGCTAAGTGCACATTGCACATTATGTAAAAACAGTAAACCTGCTGTGTGTTATCTATGCACAGTAGTTTTACTGTACTTTTGCGAATATACCTAAGGAGAGATAAATTCTGAGTTCAGTCAAATTTAGAGACATAACTCATGAATTGAGTCAGATAAGGAGAGATAGATCATGAGTTAATAAATAAGGTGAGATAACTCATGAGAGCATGTGGTTTTGTGAATTTGCCTCAATATAACTAATAGAGAATGATATTATATGAGAGTTACCTCAAGGTATACTTTGAGCAAGAACGTGGTTAGGCTAAGAATTGTTTCAACTCATTAATGAAGCCCCAAGAAGTACAGACAGGCATGTTATTCGGTTCACATCAAATCATTGAAAACCCAGTGCTAAGGAGTTACATAGATACATAGTTAATTGGGTTCAAAAAAGAAATTTGTCCATTGAGTTCAACCAGAAAGTATAACACTGAGGAGCCTTCCACACTGGGACGTTTTCCTTGCGTTGCTTTGCCCTTTTTTTTTTTACCGCAGGGTGACGCTAGGGCAATGAAAGTCTATGGGGCCTTTCACACTGGAGGCGATGCGCCAGAAGTATTGCATCTGACATAAAAGCATTACCATTCGACAGGTGCAGCAACGTGTGATGAGCGGGAATTCTTTGGCGACGCAGAGATTTTAAACCGTTTGGCATTCGTTTTGTGGTGCCCAGGTTCCGCACAATTTGTATTTCCGCCACAGGAAGTGAGCACTAGAGAGCCTCTGTTAGGCTCTCATTAGCATATCTGAATCCCATTACCGCGCATAAGAGCAGGTATCTGGGAAGGCTTGTTTTGACAATGCGATCGTCCGTTCGCACCGCATCAAAAACACCAGTTCACAGTGTGAAACTCGGCCTAACAGTAGCCTGCACCCTTACATATCCTAGTTGATTCAGAGGAAGGCAAAAAAAAACCTTAGGGCCCTTTTACACTTAATGCGTTGGTATGAGTTAGTATGCGTTGGTACGCATTTTTTTCCATAGCAGTGCACTGTGAAAAAGCTTTCAGTTAAAACGTGTATAGTGTGAACTGAGCCATAGGAAAACATGGGCATTGAAATCTGTTTTCTTTCAGTTATAACTGAGAGCAAATGATTAGGTGTAAAAGTGGCCTTTCAAGACTTGGACCAACTAGCCCTAAAAATGTTGGCCATCATACAGTGACCCATCTTGTGTGTAAGTAAAATGCTTGCTGAAGAACTAAAGGCGAAGTCCCTCATTTTCTATCAGCGTCATTCAAAGCTGAAGTGATGACAGTCATATTTTCCACTCCGCAAACCTGCTACCCAGACTATTTCTCATAAATGAAGGCTACTTCAGACCAATAACAAGAAACAAGGTAAGGTAAAGCAATGTGCTTCAGTAGGGAGTGATGAAAAAAAAAATCAAACAATGTAAATAAATATTGCCTAGAACACACAAGAACTACACCAAACTTTACCCAGACTACATTGCAGTGCTAATGACTGGGACAGCACAGTCTCCTAAAATAAAGGGACTATTTCGACTAGGAGCCACGGCCGTTTCCAATTCAGCCACGGCTCCCATACTGCTGCAAAGCCTGTAGCCCGAATCGCTTAGATTTGGGTGCGTGCTACAGAAATGTGCAGCATATTGCTCAGATTTGCACCGCAGTTCGATTTGGACAGCAAGTCATCACGGGAATAGACAGAATTTCCCAGTGCAGCTTGCATGTGCAGAAACGCTGCGGATTCCGGATGTAGTGGAAATGGGCCCTAAGGGGTGGGTCAGAGGGATGTCTGAACCAGCCACCCGCGGCTACCTGGCATCTTGTTCCAAATGCTTTTCTGCAAGCTTGCCTCACTACTGCACAACCTAATCAGTGGTCACACACACCCAGTAAGAATACGGCAAAAACGGCACAGGAAATTTGCACCAGGCGCCACCACAGGCCTTACTGGGAACTGCTCTATAGCGGCATTCAGGCAGTAATTTGCGGCTAATGGTTAAAAGTGTGCTGACCAGGAAACTATTATGATTATTTACAAAATGGAGAATTCCATTGATTACAATGGACAAACAGGACACGGGAGAGGAGAAAGAGATTAATGAGTAGAGTGCAGG
Source organism: Hyperolius riggenbachi (assembly GCF_040937935.1). NCBI lineage: Eukaryota > Metazoa > Chordata > Amphibia > Anura > Hyperoliidae > Hyperolius > Hyperolius riggenbachi. The sequence continues at coordinate 88,258,389 of NC_090657.1, read as the reverse complement.
GGAGGTAAGTATGATATGTGTATGTTTATTACACTTTTAATCTTCAGTTCTGGTTTGCTTTAAGGTAGGCCTGTATTTTATATGTAGGCTCTTCAATAAGCAGTGCATTCCCTATTACGGCAGACCTGGGTCTCGTAAAAAGGCTATGAAATTAATGATTGCTGATTTTTACTCTGACTCAGTTACTGGCCGCCTCCAGAGATGAATTAATTTAATTCCGTATGCTTATTGTGACGATTCACTAATTCTTTTACTTCAGATGGGATCACCGCCTAATGGCCTTTGTTTTAATCGACGTGTTGAACATGGTAATATATCTCATGTTCTATGGTCTCTTGTCACATTATTCAAACAACCATCACAGAATTTCTGCATCGTAAATTTAAACTACCTCACACCATATCACTATGAGAGTACTTAATTTAAAGGGAATAACTAATACAGTAATCTCTACCAGCAGCTATTCAGAACACAGCTTACTTATGCTCTAAAAACATCTAAAGTGTAATTCCACTTCCATTGAAAAATGCTACAATAGGTAAAAGTAAGAGGCAAAGAATTTCCAGTATTATGTTGCTAAAATGTATTCCAACATGCAGCCAGGTACAGGCTTTCAATTCTTCACAATTCACATTTTGCTACCATGACAACAGTAAATAGTTTGGCGCATTCTTTGGTATCAGTTCAACCCCATACGCCCCCCCCCCCTTTTTGTAGTTTTTTGTTTTGTTTTTTACACTCCTGGGAGAGGTAAGGTAATTACAATTGCTGTTTTTTTTTGTATGTACAGCACTGACCAAAAGTTTGGACACACCTTCTCATTCAAAGAGTTTTCTTTATTTTCATGACTATGAACATTGTAGATTCACACTGAAGGCATCCAAACTATGAATTAACACATGTGAAAGTATAGTACATAACCAAAAAGTGTGAAACAACTGAAAATATGTCATATTCTAGGTTTTTTCAAAGTAGCCACCTTTTGCTTTGATTACTGCTTTGCACACTCTTGGCATTCTCTTGATGAGCTTCAAGAGTTAGTCACCTGAAAAGGTTTTCACTTCACAGGTGTGCCCTGTCAGGTTTAATAAGTGGGATTTCTTGCCTTATAAATGGGGTTGGGACCATCAGTTGCGTTGTGGAGAAGTCAGGTGGATACACAGCTGATAGTCCTACTGAATAGACTGTTAGAATTTGTATTATGGCAAGTAAAGAAAAACGAGTGGCCATCATTACTTTAAGAATAGAAGGTCAGTCAGTCCGAAAAATTGGTAAAACTTTGAAAGTGTCCCCAAGTGCAGTCTCAAAAACCATCACACGCTACAAAGAAACTGGCTCACATGCGGACCGCCCCAGGAAAGGAAGACCAAGAATCACCTCTGCTGCGGAGGATAAGTTCATCCGAGTAACCAGCCTCAGAAATTGCAGGTTAACAGCAGCTCAGATTAGAAACCAGGTCAATGCCACACAGAGTTCTAGCAGCAGACACATCTCTAGAACAACTGTTAAGAGAATCAGGCCTTCATGGTAGAATATCTGCTAGGAAACCACTGCTAAGGACAGGTAACAAGCAGAAGAGACTTGTTTGGGCTAAAGAACACAAGGGATGGACATTAAACCCGTGGAAATCTGTGCTTTGGTCTGATGAGTCCAAATTTGAGATTTTTGGTTCCAATCACCGTGTCTTTGTGCAAAGCAGAAAAGGTGAATGGATGGTCTCTACATGCCTAGTTCCCACCGTGAAGCATGGAGGAGGAGGTGTGAAAGTGTGGGGGTGCTTTGCTGGTGACACTGTTGGGCATTTATTCAATATTGAAGGCATACTGAACCAGCATGGTTACCACAGCATCTTGCAGCTGCATGCTATTCCATCCGGGTTTGCGTTTAGTTGGACCAACCTTTAATTTTTAACAGAACAATGACCCCAAACACACCTCCAGGCTGTGTAAGGGCTATTTGACCAGGAAGGAGAGTGATGGGGTGCTGTGCCAGATGACCTGGCCTCCACAGTCACCAGACCTGAACCCAATCGAGATGGTTTGGGGTGAGCTGGACCACAGAGCGAAGGCAAAAGGGCCAACAAGTGCTAAGCATCTCTGGGAACTCCTTCAAGACTGTTGGAAGACCATTTCAGGTGACTACCTTTTGAAGCTCATCAAGAGAATGCCAAGAGTGTGCAAAGCAGTAATCAAAGGAAAAGGTGGCCACTTTGAAGAACCTAGAATATGACATATTTTCAGTTGTTTCACACTTTCTGGTTATGCACTATACTTCCACATGTGTTAATTCATAGTTTGGATGCCTTCAGCGTGAATCTACAATGTTCATAGAGATGAGAATAAAGAACTCTTTGAATGAGAAGGTGTGTCTAAACCTTTGGTCTGTACTGTATACATAAAGGAGCACAAGAACCTGAAATAATAAACATAGTTGCAAAGTTTAGATTTGACCTGGGCCCGTAGTCAATAAACTTTTCTCTTGAGTTTTCTCCTAGGAGATAATCTCTCTTTAAAGAGTGCTTGAGGTCAAAATGACATAGCCTGATGGTAGATGGGAGGGTTGCGGGATTAAATACTCACCTGTCCTGATGTCTTCCCTCCAAGCAGGTGATCGCTCCGCCAAGCCTTGGAGATGGCCCTGGCGATTTTTTTTAAACTGGCTTCTGAGGCTTTGGCCATGCCCACCTGCGTGTGTGGGCCCAGACCCACGGCCTGATTAGGGGCTACAGGGATGGGAGTCGGCCACAGCCACGCAGGCAGAGGTTTCCAAAGGGCAGTCGCCATAAACATGGCATGCCAAGGAAGGGGGCTTTCTGTGCCCTGAAGACGCCAGGACAGGAGTATGTATTTAACCCAGAACCCCCACCCCCCATCTGTCCTCGTTCAGACCGAGCCTGTGATTGAAAGACTTTGTCAATTTGACCTCAAGTACTCTTTAAAATACCTTTTTAACTCTTTGCAATTGAAAAAGTAATATCAAAAGTATTTTCTTGCTGGCTGGTAGCATTTTATTGATAAGGTGTAAAAATATCACCTAGTAGAAAACTCAGGAGAAAATGTTAACTGAATAGGGGCAGCACATTTTTCATTTAAGTTAAATTAAAATATATATGCCGCAATACCTGCCATAAAAAAAAATGGTGACTACGAGTACCAAATTGACAGAAAGTTATTTTTGATTTGTCCAATTCGAAGCTGGATACATACAATATGCACGAGACTGGAATGCAAACTATTTGCATCTCATTGGCCAGACTGGGCCAAATAACTGGGTTTTACGCACACTAGGGTGTATTCAATAAACAGCGTAAAACTTTATACACCTAATGGGACTGTAGGCAATACTTGAATATAAATGTAATAAAACATTCCAGACTGGCATATAAAGGCCGTGGCCATCTTTATTTGGAATAATTATAAACTTTAATAAACAAATAAATGGGGTCAATATCTAAAATCTTTGTTAACCAAGAATTTTATAACTGTAATACCATGCAATACCGTTGCATATCTGACTACCACAGTCCAGATAGGTTTTATCAGGTAATCAAAGACCCCATCAACTTTCCGAATAAAGATTGACCACGACGTCTTGACGAAGAGGGTGTGGTGGGAGGGGAGAGTTCACCTAGTAGCCACAGAGGTGACAGGCAGCTGATGCTGGAAGGACCCTTCTTATATAGTGCTAACTCAGCCCTGATTGGTCGCTGAACTCTTCCTCAGGTCCTAGTAACACCTGCAGATAATACCTACCTGTCAGCCGACCAATCAGAGCTGTCAAACCTGACTGACACACGTCTGCTACACTCACATTCTGCACCAAATCTCAACCAATCAGTAAGGATTTACCTCACAGAGAGGGAAATCTGAAAACTAGAGATGGGAAGTTCGGATCTTTTCAATGATCCGGATGATTTGAATCGGATCATTGAAAAGATCCGGATCTTTGATCCGAATCTCGGATCATTTTACTACCGGCACATTCGGGGGTGAAATGAATAGCAGGACAGGTCTTTCCCTGCTGTGGACAGGAGAAGGGGAGGGGGGTAGACACACAGAGAAGGGGAGAAGATGGACAGAGGGCAGGGAGTGGACAGAGAAGGGAGGAGGGACGAGCAGAGAGCAGAAATGTTTGCTTGCACACAATACCCACATGCTGCAATCACATGCTTTACATATATTTCGCCTATATGCTCATCTGTGTACTTTGAATTCAAACATCGCACAGTGAAAGAAAGCATTCCCCAAAGCATTCCCAGAAGTAAAGTGCAGCTGTTTAGAGCAGTGCAGGAGGAACATATTGCGCTGCAATCGCACTGCCTGCAAAGTTACTGAGCTGAGCCAAAAGCTTCCCATGTGTTCACTGTGCACAACTATGGAACAGACAGCCTATAATCAGCAGCACATTTCAGCCAGTATGTGTGCTCTACACATATCTGGCAGAGGCACCCATGTCCCCCCTCTATCATCTACCTGTCTCCCTGCAAGGCTGCCTCCCATCCAACAGAGCGATCCATCTCTGCTCTGCTTCCAGGACCCCGCTGCACGCTGAGAGGGGGCGTGTCGCTCCTGGCCCCGCCCCTTTTGCGATCCGAATCACTCATTTTGATGATTCGGATGATTCGACTCCCAAAATAGATTCGGATCAAAGATCCGAATCGATCATGATCCGGACAACACTACTGAAAACACTTCATGACTGATTATCTGTCAGAATCCCTTTATGACTGACTTATCAGAATTGTCACAGAACCATGTAGGGTCTGCTTTATGTATTAGGCCCTATTGTATTCTGTTCATCAGAGCTCATTGCATACGTAAGGTAAAAAGTAAAAATTAAATTCCCTATGCGACAAATGGTTTTTATTTGAGCCAAATATGAAAAGGAAGTATTCCAGTTACTAGAAAGTAATGTACGTACAAAAACAAGGCACCGATAAAGGTCATCACAAAGCGTAGTGATTAAAGCCCCAGGCAATATCATGTATCATTCACAGTTACTTTGAGGATTACAGGGTTGGGCACGATTCGGAATGTTTACTTTGTAACTAAAATATGCATTCTTAAGCAAGCTGAGCCTCACCACTCCTGCAATCATAAGCTTCATTTCGCTGTACATTAAATTCACAGTATTTCTCATTCTACTCTGTTTTCCCGGTATACTTCAGACAAGACAAGACCATTTATATTGCGCTTTACTCCTGGCGGATTCAAAGCGCCAGAGCTGCAGCCACGAGGGTGCGCTCTATAGGCAGTAGTCTTGCCCAAGGTCTCCTCACTGAATAGGTGCTGGCTTACTGAACAGGGAGAACCAAAATTCAAATCCAGGTCTCCTGTGTCAGAAGCAGAGCCCTTAATCATCTATTAGGGCTGGAAGCCACTAGAGCGATTTTGTGAGCATTTAGGGATCGATTCAAAATGCTAGAGATTTCCCTAAACGCTCAGCTAATGTTAATGGATGGGCATAATTCCACTGGAGAGATTGCGATTACCAAAATTGCAAACGCAGGATATGCAGCATTTTTAGCGTTTAGCATTAGCGGTTAGTGTTTCTGCAATGTAAAGTATATAAACGCTGGCATAATCGCGCATCAAAACCTACACAGAGTGATTTTGCTATGACTGCACACTGTAAACAAATAAAAATTAATTGAAAGGACCAATCAGAATTAAAAACACTAATCGCTAAACAATCGCTGGCAAAACGATAACACTTTTTAAAATCACTACCCAAATCGCCAGAAAACGCTCATGAAATGGCTTACAAAATGCTCATACAAAACGCTAGCGATAGCGATTAGCGATAGCAGTTTGTAGTGTGTTTCAGGCCTCACACTATCCAGACCCCCTACCAATATTCCACACATACCCAAATATTGACTGAAACAATGTTTGCACATTAAAGTGGCACTATGCTGAAAATTTTTAAAATTTAAAATATGTGCAAACATACACAAATAAGAAGTACGTTTTTTCCAGAGTAGAATGAGCCCTACATTACATTTCTCCTATGTTGCTGGCACTTACAGTAGGTAGTAGAAATCTGACAGAAGCTTTTGGACTAGTCCAGTTCTTCATGGGGAGGCGTACGTTAAAAAGGGGCGCTGGGAAAAAAGGGCGCCGGGTTTTAAACGATAAGCATGGATAACGTTTAAAAATGTATTGTACTGTATTTCGTTTAAAATTAATGTTTTATAAAGTTATAAATCATTAAATAATGTGCATTAAATCGGCAATTGTAAAAACGTTAATCTTTCGTTTAAATAGTGAAACGTATAATAACGTTTAAAAAAAAATTTACTAAGTAACCCTCCCTGTACCTACCCCTAACCCCTAGACCCCCCTGTTGATGCCTAAACCTAAGACCCCCCCTGTTGGTGCCTAAGTAACCCTCCCTGTACCTACCCCTAACCCCTAGACCCCCCTGTTGGTGCCTAAACCTAAGACCCCCCTGTTAGTGCCTAAACCTAAGACCCCCCTGTTGGTGCCTAAACCTAAGACCCCCCTGTTGGTGCCTAAACCTAAGACCCCCCTGTTGGTGCCTAAACCTAAGACCCCCCTGTTGGTGCCTAAACCTAAGACCCCCCTTTTGGTGCCTAAACCTAAGACCCCCCTTTTGGTGCCTAAACCTAAGACCCCCTGTTGGTGCCTAAACCTAAGACCCCCCTGTTGGTGCCTAAACCTAAGACCCCCCTGTTAGTTTTTTCGTTTAAAAATAATGTTAAAAAAAAATAAAAAATAAAAATGTACTGTTTTTCGTTTAAAAATAATGTTTAAAAAAAAAAATTGTACTGTTTTTCGTTTAAAAATAAAATTTAAAAATGTATAAATCATTAAATAATGTGTAATCATGAGAAACAGTAATAAAACATTAAGTCTCCGGGCGCCGCTTTTAAAACGTTATTTTTCTCCGGCGCCCTTTTTTCCTATCGGTCGCCCATTAAACGATATTTATTATAGGAGTGAATGGCGGCGCCCGATTTGTCCACTAGCCTCAGGCGCCCGAATTTACTGTTCCCGTCCAGTTCTTCATGGGGAGACCCTGTCCCTGTCTGCTTCTTCATACTGAAATGGTGCTGAAGTGTGGCGTTCCGAATTTAAAATGCCAGATTCGAACACCAACACTATATTCTGGCAAAGCCTGCTCTAGATTTGTGGTTCATAGAGAGTGGGATTTATGAACACACAGCAGCCAGCGTAAAAGTCTTGGCTCCGTATGGATAAATGACTCAATCTGCAAGTGTGGAGGTGGCTATTGATGTCACTTATAGACACAGGTGACGGACTTAAAGTGAGTCACTACAGTACGGTCAATTGTAGAACGGCTTCAGACATTCACTTCATAATGTACGTAGATAAAATAAGATAAAATAAGAATTTCAAACGAGCCACTCTTTTCTCCAACCTGTCCATTAAGCTGTACAGTCTCGGGAGACATCATTGGAAGCAGTTATTAGTGTCATCACACCGTCCCCAAGTCTAAAGTCACATTAGCAAGTGATGATGGCTTTAGCCGTAACCATGGTGACAACACATTAGCTCAAGCAATGGGGACAGGACTGCAGATGCATTTGTTGTCACCAAAATGTCACCTTGGAAAAAAAATCTATTTTGTCAGCGCTTCTTTTATTTAGACTATAACTAAAGCGGTGAAACTCGAAGGCCAGGTAAAGATTTATTTTATTTAATGCGTATGGCCACTTGAAGTTATTGATTTCTCCTTTTAAGCATTTGGCTGGCATCGTGTAGAATGTAAAATAAAATGAAGTTAGGGTTCTTTTCCACTTGCTGCAATCTGCTCAAAAAAAGCAGATTGCTTGTTTTGTTGATCGCAAAAGCACGGCGATTAATGTCTAAATTACATTGCTCTTTTACCATTAGTGCGTTTGGATCTTTCCCGTATTGCATTCGCCGGCCTGCATGATTTTTGCTGTGACCACTGGTTCTAGGCACAATCGCGGCAAGTGGAAATTAAAGGTTGCATGATCCCATCTCAGCAAGATTTTGTGCGCGATCATGCTCTCTAATAGAAAAGGAACCCAAATAACCACTTTACTATGAAACGCACACAGTGAGAAGACATCAAAACTGTCCATTTTTTACAGCTATGTGCTACTGTGAATATGAAAAGCATTTCCATGTAATATTGCAGTAACAATGCTATACCTGGGTTTAGTTAAATGTATTTTTCAAAATGCAAAATTATGATGCACCATAATACAGTGAGTACCAGGTCTTAGTACCATCATAAAACCCTTTTTAGGCTGCAATGAGCAGCTACAACAGCTCATGATTGGCTTTGGACTTTAGAAGGAGGAGCCTCAGCGACAAGTAGCATCATGTGACACTAAACTACCTTGTGTGCTAATACTGTGACCTCTGCAACTTTGTTTAGACGTTTTGCACGTGAGTGGTCCTTTACAATAGTGTATAGGGGACATTGCCAGGACCAGCCAGAAAAAAGAAATCGGGTGACCTTTTGATCTCAAGCATTTGTACTCTTCAGGTGGCGACCCCACACACCATACAATTTTTTTAAATCTTTTCAATTCAAGAATTGCAATACATTTTTCAAACTGTTTTTAACATCTCAAAAATCTGATGAATGTTCCACACACATACACAGTATGTTCAATTTTTCTCGAATTATGAAAAAAATGATTGAAAACTTTAGAAAGAAATTGCTTAGGTCTGTACATCAAGAAATTGTCTATCTACCATTTCTACTTTTCATAAAAATTGATCAGAAAAATCCAACACTCAAAAAATTCTTTTATCGAATCAAAATGGGAAATTTGACCAGATTTCTCGTACGAATGAAAAACATTTTTGTTAGCTGTTTTAGTAACTACACTGGGTTCAATATAAAGCTTTATTTCAACCTGTATATACTGATTAAAACAGTTTATAAGAGTGGTCAATAGAAGAGTCATAAAGTTTTAAACACAAACAGCTGGGGGTAACTATAACTACTAATATAATTGATAGTGGAGGCGACTACAACTGTCACCCAAAAGGATCATTAGGGATTGCTGGGATTAACAAACAAATGCTGTACAGAGCAGCTGCTGGGCTCCCAGCCAAGCGGTGTGTTGTGTTCTATAGAGTGGGAGGATCACATGCTGTGGCATAGGGGCAGCGTGTGAGCGTTCTGAGTCCATGGGTGATGAATGAGCTGAGTGTACCTTCTCAGTATGTTATACTGTACTTTATAGGGGTAACATCACTATTCTCCATTATATTGTATTCATGTATAATATGACCACTTACTAAAGGTATTTATACATTGTACAATTTTTAAACAGATTATCTTTGGCGTAGCAATAGGGGATGCAGACGTTGCGACCGCACCAGGCCCCTGATCCAGAGGGGCCCACTAGGGGCCCTCATTCATCCATCTTATTAGCATTGCATTGGTGTTATGCTGGCAATGAACACCTCTATATGTGCACTGAATAGTGGTAATCTTAAAGGACTCACGAGGTTACACGTGACATGATGAGATAGACATGTGTATGTACAGTGCCAAGCACACAAATAACATTGGTGTTATGCTGGTAATGAACACCTCTATATGTGCACTGAACAGTGGTATTCCTTAAAGGACTCACGAGGTGACACGTGACATGATGAGATAGACATGTGTATGTACAGTGCCAAGCACACAAATAACATTGGTGTTATGCTGGTAATGATCACCTCTATATGTGCACTGAACAGTGGTATTCCTTAAAGAGAATCTGTACTCTAATATTCTTACAATAAAAAGCATACCATTCTATTCATTATTTTCTCCTGTGCCCCTCTGTGCTGTTTCTGCCACTCTCTGCTGCAATCCTGGCTTGTAATTAACAGTTTTAGGCAGTGTTTACAAACAAACTAACCAGCTTCTAATAGGCTCAGCTAAGCATAGTGTGTGAGTCACTCAGAGTATGCAGGGGGCCTGCAGAGGGTGTGTATCACTTCTACCAATCACAAGCAGCCCTGCACATTCCACACAATCAAGCTTTAGCCCGACAAACAGGACAGAGGAAAGATACATTGATTTATTACAGAGACAGTGCAGTTAGGAAAGACTGCAGTAAGCCAGAGCAGATTAGAACAGGCATAGGAACTTATAGGATAGAAGAACTAAGGCTGAAAAATTTGTTACAGAGTCTTTTTAAAGGACTCACGAGGTGACACGTGACATGATGAGATAGACAAGGGTATGTACAGTGTCTAGTACACACATAACTAGGTTGTGTTCCTTTTTTTTTCCTTCTCTGCCTGAAAAAGTTAAAAATCAGGTATGTAAGTGGCAGTTCCTGTCCGGGTCGGGACCGGGTCGGACTCTAGCGTAACCCTCACTGATGAGGCATTGCATCCGTAAAACACTTTTGTGGCAGTAAATGGCTTCTAAGAGCAGGAAAGAGATAAAAAAGGCCAATAGTTCATATATTTTAGCCCTGGCATACTTCAATTAATGCGTCATCGAGAAAAGGCCATGAAACAGTAAAAGCTTAAAAGGTTGATTTAACCAGTTCACCCCCAAGTGGTTTTTACCCTAACGGACCAGAGCAAATTTCACCTGTTAGTGCTCTTCCCTTTTATTCCCTAATAACTTTATTACTACTACAAAATGATCTATACCTCGTTTTTTTCGCCACCAATTAGGCTTTCTGTGGGTAGTACATGTTGCTAAGAATTTTTTTATTCTAAGTGCATTTTAACGGGAAAAATAAGAAAATAATGGAAAAAAATCATTATTTCTCAGTTTTCGGCCATTATAGTTTTAAAATTAAACGTTCTCCTGTGGTTAAAACCGACACATTTTGTTTGCCCAGTTGTCCCGATTATTAAACCATTTAAATTATGTCTCTATCACAATGTATGGCGACAATATATTATGTGGAAATATAGGTGCTATTTTTCTGTTTTGTCCGGTCCATAATTACAAGCCCCTATGTAGTAAAGTTATAGTAATATTCCCTAATAAAATTACTAAATTACTATTTATGTATATTTTGAAAACTTTTTTTTACAAGTATTTTTTTTTGGGGGGGGGGGCTTTGGAAGTATAAGTTATTTATTTTATTAATATTGTGTATAAGTGTATGTGTATGTATGTGCCTGTATGTGTAATTTTACTTTTTGGCCACAAGATGGCGCGAGGGAACACATTCCCATTTAATAGGAAGGTTAACTTTTTCTTTTTTTACATTTGGTTACACTATGATGGCTTCCTGTTTTATGAATGGACGCGGCCGCTGTTTGCGGTCACATCCATTCATTCCAGGCATTGTGATTGGGTAGAGGACCCTCGGTCCTCTTCCCCAATCACGGAACGCGGTGATCCGACGGTAAACTGTGGCGGGAGCGGCGCGCACACGTACGGATTGGCGGCGGGAGCAAGCGGCTTATTGAAACGTCCTGTTGCCGTTAACAGGGTAAAACAGGACGTTTTAATAAGTCAGATTGCCATTAATAGGTTAAATATAAAATAAAACTGCGGGATAACTTTAAAAGTCATTTTTAGAAGGAGGAGGACAGATACAATTGTTTATCTCAGTTTTGTTTTTTCGCCTCGTTAACTATTTCTGCCACCCGACGTGAAGCTCACGTCCGGGCGGCTGCTCTGCTGCAGTGCCGGGCTTCAGCGCGCTCCCGTGCACAATCGCGGGTGCACCGCCGTGGTGTTCCCCGGTAGCCCTGAGATCAGTGAACGGGAACATGATTCCCGATCACCGATCCGTGTCCCCAGCAGCAAAACCGAAGCGCTCTTGCAAGAGGCTTCAGTCTTTCTGCACGTAAAAATTCCCGCATCCCCCTTGTGCTTCCGCTTAGCGAGAAGCACAAGGAGGGGAAAAAAAACTACTTGTGGCCAAATAGTAAAACTACATCTACATATTTTTTACATTACAATTTACACATATAATAACATAAAAAAATAACTTTTTATTTCCCACACCAAAATATTACCCAAATAAAATTTTTAGTGAAAAAAAAAGATTACAATAAAAAAAAAGACAAATAGTTACCTAAGGGTCTGAACTTTTTAAATATGCATTTGAAGGGGGTATACTACAAACATTTTTTACATTATAAGCTTGTAAATAGTGATGGACGCGAAACAGAAAAAATGCACCTTTATTTCCAAATAAAATATTGGTGCCATACATTGTGATAGGGACAACATTTAAATGGCGTCATAACTGAGACAAACGGGCAAATAAAATACATAGGTTTTAATTATGGTAGTGCAAATTATTTTAAAGCTATAATGGCCGAAAACTGAGAAATAATGAATTTTTTCCATTTTTTTCTTATTAATCCTGTTAAAATGCATTTTAAAAAAAATTATTCTTAGCAAAATGTACCACCCAAAGAAAGCCTAATTAGTGGCGGAAAAAAACATGATATAGATCAATAAATTGTGATAAGTAGTGATAAAGTTATTAGGGAATGAATGAGAGGTGAAAATTGCTCTGATGCACAAGGTGAAAAATCCCTGCGGGCTGAAATGGTTTAAAGGGGAACGGAAGAGAAAGGTATATGGAGGCTGCCATGTTTATTTCCTTTTAAGCAATACCAGTTGCCTGGCAGCCCTGCTGATCCTCTGCCTCTAATACTATTAGCCATAGCACCGAAACAAGCATGCAGCAGATCAGGTGTTTCAGACTTTAAAGTCAGATTTTACAAGACTAGCTGCATGCTTGTTTCTGGTGTTATTCAGATACTACTGCAGAGAAATAGACCAGCAGGGCTGCCAGGCAACTGGTATTGCTTAAAAGGAAATAAACATGGCAGCCTCCATATACCTCTCTCTTCAGACACTGAAGCGAAAAAAAAATTACGATATAATGATTGGTATGTGTAGTACAGCTAAGAAATAAAATATTAAGAGCAGAGACATAAGTCTAATATTGTTTCCAGTACAGGAAGAGTTAAGAAACTCCAGTTATCTATCCAAAAAAGCCATTGAGCTTTATAACTTTCAAAGTCCCAGGGAGCTCTGTCTTCTGAAGCTTATTATTTCAAGTGTCTGGCACTGTATTGTTTTTTTTTCCTGCAGAGAACAGTTCTAAAGTTCACTAGCCTGCTCTGTAAAATCATTTAGAATGCTGAGTAGTGTGCAAACTGCAAATATTAGAGAATGATGCAATGTTATAAAAAACACTACATAACTGAAAATAAAAATATGTGAATCTTTCATTGCTACTAATGTTCTAGTAATTATCCGTTCTACACATACAATTCATCATAATTTTTTTTCCGCTTCAGTGTCTCTTTAACAAACTGTTTCCTTAAGCTAAATACACCTCTTTGACACTGCAGCTGTCCTTGATAGGATTTGGGCTCCATATCAGTAGAGTGATTTGGGCCCCTTGTAAAACTTGCACTGGGGCCCCGAAGTCCTTAGTTACACCACTCATAGATTTAAAGGGTACCCAAAGTGACTTGTAACATGACGATCTGTTCAAATAATACTTAGAACTAGGCTGTGTGCCATTTTTTCACTGTTAGGGATATGCTCTAAATGACATTTTCTGTGCAGAGATGTAATTTGCTGAAACATCATTAGATTTGGAATACTCCCACATGGCCGAGAAAAACACGTTTGAGTGCAGGAAACAGCTAGCACGTTCAAGAGGATAAGATCTGTCTGCATGAATAACATTAAAACTATGGTACCTCCATGTGGTTGAGACAATCAAAGGTTTAAGCTGACCATACTCTACTTGATGTGGCCAAACAGATACTGTATATTCCTGCGTATAAGACTACTTTTCAACCCCTGAAAATCTTCTGAAAAGTTGGGAGTCGTCTTATACGCTAGGTATCATTGATGTGGGGTGATATGCCCTATCCTGTTACCGCCTCTCAGATCTCCCTGCTGAGGGAGCGCAATCTATTCTTCCATACTGCTCTGATAAACAGGTAGACAAGGAGAGCTGACCAGTCTACTTAAAGAGACACTGAAGCGAAAACAAAAAATATGATATAGTGAATTGGTTGTGTACTATGAATAATTACTAGAAGATTAGCAGCAAAGAAAATATTCTTATACTTTTATTTTCAGGTATATAGTGTTTTTTTCTAACATTGCATCATTCTATAATATGTGCAGATTACACAACACTCAGCATTCAAAATGAGTCTTTCAGAGCAGTCTGTGAAGTAATGACCTCTCCTCTAGCAGAGAAAAAGTAAACAGTCCACTTACAGTTGAGATAATAAAAGTTAGATAACAGCCCTGTCCACGACTAAGACTAAAGCTGGCCATACACTGGCCCGATTTGCCGCCGTTTCGACAGCAGATTCGATCACTGGGATCGAATCTGCTGCCAATCGTTCACGCTACACGCCGAATTTCGATCCATTTCGTCCGATCCCTTCGATCGCTCCGTGCGGAAAATTACCGTCGATCGCCCGCGGGTAGGGAACACGTCGCTAGCGGCGTTCGAGTGCCCGACGACCGACGCAATAGAGAGGCAATACATTACCTGCTCCGCCGACGCGACTGCCTCCGATGTCACCGCTGCTCCGTGTCCGAGCTGGTCTCCGGCATGCTTCAGTTCCTCCTGCCCGGCAGGAAGTTTAAACAGTAGAGGGCGCTCTACTGTTTAAACTTCCTGCCGCGCAGGAAGAAGTAAAGCATGCTGGACCTGGAGACCAGAGCGGAGACAGAGCAGGGGAGACCCGGAGACTGGAGTCGCGCCGGCGGAGCAGGTAATGTATGCGGCCGGGGGGAGCGGCGGCAGCACCACCACCACCACAACAGATTGTGAACGGTTTCAGGCTGAAATCGGTTCACAATCTGTTTGCAGTAAAGGTAGCCATACGATCCCTCTCTGATCAGATTCGATCAGAGAAGGATCTATCTGTTGGTCGAATCTGATGGCAAATCGACCAGTGTATGGCTACCTTTAGTCGGAGAGCTTAATGGCTTGTTTGCATAGAGATAACAACTGGAGTTTCTCAACTCTTCCTGTACTGGAAACAATTAGACTGATGTATCTGATCTTAATGTTTTATTTCTTAGCTGTACTACACATACAAATCATAATATCATAATTTTTTTTTCGCTTCAGTGTCTCTTTAAGGAGAGTTGACCAATGCAACAAGTCAATTGACGATATACTGTTGTATACTGGGTAACACATACAGTACAGCACCAGTATATGTTCATACACAGCACCAGTACATGATTTTTTTATTTTTATTTGTTGTGCGTTGGAAGAGGGGTAGTCTTATACGGCGAGTATATCCAAAACTCTATATTTTAACTGGAAAAGTTGGGGGTCGTCTTATATGCCCAGTCGTCTTATACGCCGGAATATACGGTAGATCCCTCTCAGATCATTATCTGATCAAAGAGGGAGATGTCTGATCAGACCACACACTACATACAGATTTTCAATAGCTTTCAACATAAAATATATTGAAAATCTGTGTGCACTGCTTGCCTGGTCCCCCGGTCTTATAGTCTCCCCGGAGCCGTGCACAGTAGTCAGCTCGTACCTGTCCACCCTGCTTCTTCTAACCACTACTGGGTTCTGCTTCTTGTCTCTTATCTCACGGGACCCCGAGTCGCAATGCATGATAAGCAATAGAGGCCAAACACTGACATGGCTTTTGTGCAAACTACACAGATCATACGAGACACCAGAAAAGTTCTACATGCCACTGCAACTAAAAGGAATGATCTCTTTATTTCAGTTCAGGTTTGCTTTTCTATCGGTTTATACATTATTCCTCGACCATGTTTTGTACCTCTAGAATTCTAGAAGGTTATTTTCTAAATTGGATTTTGTCTTGTGTTGGCCTGGTTTTGGGTTGGCCTGTCCTCTGATCAAGAAATCTCTTTACAACTTTGTTGTGCTTACTATTCTCCTGCCAAGTGTCCAAGCAGCCAACCCTCTTGGTACGGTATATCCAGGAAACATGGGAGGGTATCCAGACACTGAGAAGGCTCTGATCGCACATGGTAAGAATGCCATCACAGGGACTCTATCAAAGAGATGATCTGTAAACCTTCTACTGAATCACTTGCATAGAGTCCAGACACCTGTTGGAAGGGAATACTTACAGGAACTAACACAGAGAAGTTCCGAACATCTATTTCAAGCAGAGGTAGCAGCACAACAGTAACCAGACACATCGGAGATAAAGTGTTACGTTCCCATCTGGTGAGCATCCTTGCACCATACGGTCGACATTAAAAGACTTAAAAGGGGCAATGATTCTAGGCTTTTCTTTTTAATAAGTCCAGCTGCCGCTGGATGATTGATATTGTTCTTGTTTGAAACTAAAATAACTATGAGACAGGAAAGAGTACTTTTCCTCTGAACATTGGATTGCTAAATATAAAGCACTGGAAAGAGTGTTTGCACTAGTGTCTTGCTCTATTTTTTGTTTTTTGAAAAAAATTCCAAAACAACCTACTTGCTTAAGCAACCGGCCTAAAGAGCACAAACCACCCTCCCTAAATAATAACCGAGCCTCCAGTGACATCTAGCAGCCTTCATGCAGCACCTAACGGGCTCCTAGCGGCTTTCCGGCTTCCCCCTGCTTGCAAGCTGGAGTGTCACCTGACCCGCATTGGGTCAGGAGTAATTTTACTATTTGGCCACAAGATGTCCTTGCACATTATTTCCTATTAGCGTTCTATAAGTATGCTAAACAGGTAGTAGTGCTTGGACGTGTTACTCCGGTAGTTACAATGATCGCACTATTTCATTGATGCTGGGGATCACTGACATGGGACTTAGATTAATGAATAGGAACTGCGTTCCCATTCGTTCATCTCCCTTCTAACGGGCGGCGATGAGTACCCACGCGGGAGCAAGCAATGGAGCGAGCGGCAGCCATTCATGAATATCTACGACCCTGGCAAGGAACTGAAATCCTGCGGGACGTAGATAAACAGTCGCAAACCACATAAGTGGTTAAAGGAAATAAATATGGCAGCCTTCATTTCTTCTTACTTCAGGTTACCTTTAACCTAAAGTAAATACTTTTCTCTACATTTTTTTTATCTTGCAGGAAGTGTTATGCTTTGCTAGAATTCTTCTCTAGGCTATTGGAGAAATAGAACGTTTTCCACAACAAAGCCTCTGCTGCGTACAGTGTGTGTTGCAACTTCAGGCTTAACTTCTCTTTTATTTACAGATTATGATGTTGTGTAGTTCTGTTCAATAGAAAGTGAATCGTTCCACAGGCATCTCACCTCATTCTATTATTCCACTTTCCACGGAATAGCAAGGTGTGACTCCCATCACTCCCGCAGTGCTGCGAGTTTCTATCCAGAGGCACAGCGTAGCAACAAAAACTGCTACAACAACACTTCCAACAGCTCAATAGTAGCTGTTAGTGTAAGGAAAACGAGGTACCATGAATTCAGAGAGGAACTTTAGCGAAAAGGGGAAAAATATAAATCAATACATTGCAAAGCAAGAAGTAAAAAAATAGAAGAGAGATCAAGAAATGATTGATATTCACCATGAAATTTGTACATATTGTTTAATCCACATTCAGCCTGTGCGTAATCATCTTTACTACTGGCAGACATGAAAAAGAAAAAAAAACACAGCACCAACTGCCGTTATCTATAATCACACCCACTAACAATTTTTTTACAGATATACGCACAGATGGAGATACTGGTTGCTTGGCAGTTGGAAACAGCCGTTATTTCCCATGAGAAAGGGAGTATCAGCTACTGATTGGGATGAAGTTCAATCCTTGGTTACAGTTCCTCTGGAATAACACTGCAGTCTACCATAGCAACTGACAAGGGCGTTGCTAGCTCCAAAGATCAGTGGCACAAGCCCCAGTCTATTCTGGGGTGCCCCGGATGTCCCCAAGGCAGAGTCTGGTGTGGTGCCTCAATGGCGGGCATGCTCGGAGCTGTGGTGCATCAATCAGGGTTATGCTGGGTGCTGTGGTGCCTCTATGTGGGCATACTGGGTGCTGAAATGCCATGCTGGGCGCTGTGATGCCTTTATGGGGGCATGCAGGGAGCTGTGGTTCTTCTATGGGGGCATGCTTGGAGTTGTGGTGCCTCAATGGGACGCCTGTGGGTGCATGGGAGAGGGTCCACTAGAACGTCAGGGAATGCTATGGGGGGACTGTCAGATAACCTGGCGATAGACCACCTACCCAGCATATAGCCAGACCAGCCAGCACAGAAACCAACTAACTCTGCCTAGTTATGTTTAAAGAGAAACCGTGACCAAGAATTGAACTTCATCCCAATCAGTAGCTGATACTCCCTTTTACACGAGAAATCTATTCCTTTTCACAAACGGATCATCAGAGTGCTCTGTATGGCTGAGATTGTGGTGAAACCCCTCCCACAAGAAACTCTAAGGACCATGGTCCTGGCAGTTTCATGTCTGTGAACCTTGTTGCATTGTGGGAAATAGCGGTTTACAGCTGTTTCCAACTACCAAAACAGCAAGCAGCAGCTACATCACCTGCCAGCAATAAAAATGTCACCATGTAATAAATGTCAGAATGTAAATCGGGGCTTTAAAAGATTTTACAATGCGCAAACACTGAGTAAATCATTTATACATAATTATTGTAAAAATGAAGCACTTTTTTATTACATTATTTTTACTGGAGTCCCTCTTTAAGTGACACTGTCTATTTATGTGATATGCCGCATTTTTTTTCCCGAATGAATGGAGAGGGGGCTTCATCCAACATTTTGCTGGGCAGGCCTACATAGACTTTTGTTAAGTTCATGTAAATTTGAGTCCACCTATGACCACACCCACATTCGGGTGTGTGGCCACACCCATTTTCCAGCTGGATTGCAATGGATCTTTTAGGATCCTAGCAACGCCCCTGGCAACTGACAACCAAGCAACAGATCATCCTTTACTTTACTGGCTACATCGGTCAGAAATGTGAGTTCTGATTTGTACGTGATCTCTGAATGTTCAAGAAGAGATTTGAAGATGAAAATAAACAAATGCTTACAATTAAAAATAATAAAATAGAAAAACAACAGTGATTATAGCTGTGGATAAGGCCATTTAAAGAGACACTGAAGCGAAAAAAAAAATTATGATATTATGATTTGTATGTGTAGTACAGCTAAGAAATAAAACATTAAGATCAGATACATCAGTCTAATTGTTTCCAGTACAGGAAGAGTTAAGAAACTCCAGTTGTTATCTCTATGCAATAAAGCCAATAAGCTCTACGACTTTGAAAGTCGTAGAGAGGGCTGTCTTCTGACTTTTATTATCTCAACTGTTTTCTTTTTCTCTGCCAGAGGAGAGGTCATTAGTTCACAGACTGCTCTGAAAGAATCATTTTGAATGCAGAGTGTTGTGTAATCTGCACATATTAGAGAATGATGCAATGTTAGAAAAAACACTATATACCTGAAAATAAAAATATGAGAATATTTTCTTTGCTGCTAATCTTCTAGTAATTATTCATAGTACACAACCAATTCATTATATCATATTTTTTTTTCGCTTCAGTGTCTCTTCAACATCTTCTGCTGGGACTTGATTAAAGAGTGAAGCAAACAGCTTCATTTATCAAGATCAATGCAAAGAAATCAGAATCTAGGCTTCATTTAACAGCTGAAACCTGATTGGTCGTCCAGACAGCTGCTCCACTGTTACTATAGTTTTCTGTCTACCTCCTGTGATAAATTAAGTCCATTACCTCCATTGCTTATGATAGAATTACATGAAAGTGTGAAATTTACCATCATCATTATTATTATTGATTTATAAAGGGCTGACATACTCCGCCATTATTGGCGCTGTACAGAATAAGAAGCAAAACATGGGGTACATAATACAGACAGTGGTATACACAAAATATAGACACTGGTACATAATACAGAATTGGTCCACATAGTAAATACAGAAACAACTGTGACAGCACGGTGACATAGTGGTTAGCACTCTCGCCTTACAGCGCTGGGTCCTCAGTTCAAATCTCAGCCAGCAATCCCCGTGTCTGCATGGGTTTCCTCCGGGCACTCCGGTTTCCTCTCACATACCAAAAACAGTTCATTGGCTTGCCCCTAATATACTCTGTACAGCGCTGCAGAAGATGTTGGTGCTATATAAATACTAAATAATAACATGATGAACAAATTATATAGCAAATTCCAAGACACAAAAGGTTGAGAGTCCTACCCTTGCGAGCTTACAATCTAAAAGGAATAGGCAGGAAACATGAGGTGGGTGGTATACATTATGTATACCTAGAGGCAGTGTGTGTTTAGTTTATATTTAGTAAGGAGTATAACTTGGTCAGAGGTTGAAGGGGGAACGTTTTAAGTTAGAGTGTATTCTTGTCCGACAAAGTGAGTTTTGAGGGAACGGTTAAAGATGTCAAAGGTTGGAGAGTGGAGAATGTGTTTTGGAAGGAGATTCAAGAGGAGGGGTGAGGCACATGAGAAATGTTATATATGTGAATATGAATGTTTTTTTTAGGATGTTAAAAGGAACTCGAGTACCCAGAGGATATCCACGCAAACAGAACAAAAAAAAACTCCATACAGACTGTGCTGTAGCCAAGAGTCATGCTTGGTGCCACTGCAAGGGAAGCATGCAAACTACCTAGCCACCATCACACCCTTGCAAATGGGGCTGAATTAAAGTGACAACAATCAATGGCATGGAACAACAAACACTTCTGGAAAACTTGTGGAGCCTGCTAGATCAAAGCTTTGTTGAGCTCATACAAGGGCAATTTTGGTCCATAAAAAGGTATTTGAACTGTTTTTCTCCTCAAATATCCTCTGCTTATCTCAGGCATGGGTGAGAGTGGCAGGGATGGAAACACCATGGGAAACCATACAAACAACTCGAGCGCGTTAGTGCTGAAGATAGAGAATAGCGCATACGAATAAAAGAGAGCCAGAACCGTTAGACCTGGTCAGACAGAAAAAGGGGCTCTTTCAAACCCTCCATAATAGCCTTTTAAGGCGAGTGAAAAAACAATGTAAGAAAGCAAAGCAGGAATTTCCATCTAGAGGTGGCCACAAGTAACTTATAGGATTCTGTTTAATAAAGCTCAGTCTCATTGGGCACATTTTGGACCTTCAACAATTTAGCCTTGACATGAATGGTGCTCTGTGTGAGCAAGAGCTGATTAGACTGTGAATATTCACAAATCCTTCCTTACTAATTACCTAAGCCACTCTAGACCCTTTGCTGCCTTTTTCCACGGGGCTTAACCCATTAAAAGCCTGTTGCTTTTACGAGTTGTCTATAGTCTATAAATATATACACTTAATCTAATAGCTCCCCAGTGCTCTAGCAGCTAACAGCACGACCTTAAATCATGTAGCCCAATGATTTCTCAGCCTTGTTATTAGCAACTGATCTCTCGGTATTCCTCTAATGTGTAATATACTACTGACGATACTTATGCGGGAGAAAGATGTTGCCATAGACACAGCCTAGGTATTTATAAGAAACAAGATTTCTCATAGTGTCTGAAAAGTAACAGAAGCTCTTGTAACGTAACCTACGAAGGACTTACCTCAGTACTGATGCTGGAGGGTCCTTGGAAAAGCATTAACAAAATTCAAAATCTTAAAGGACCACTATTGCCAAAATCTGTAATTTGTATTAGTCGTGAAATTAACTACGAATTATTTTTTTCCCTATGTTCATGCCACTTACAGTAGTCAGTAGAAATGTGACAGATCTGACAGATATTACACTAAGCCATTTACTCAAGGGGATTCTTAGGATTTCCTTTATTTTCAAATGCTGGGTGGCTTTTGTACGCTCCAACAGTGTGCACAGGAGGAAACTGGCTTTCCAGCACCATTTTCACAGTCCTTTCCAGGGAGTGTTTTTGAAAAGAATAAAGAATACTTAAAGGGAATCTAAACCGTAGTCAATAAAAAGAGTTTCATTTTCCTGGGGCTTCTACCAGCCCCCCGCAGCTGCCCTGTGCCCGCGTCGGTCCTCAACGATCCTCCGTTCCCCCGCCGTTGCTTAGTTTTGATTCTGCCAACTAATCAATCAGCAATCCACTGTGCCCCTCGTACTCATTCACATCAGCAAAAACTTCCTGTGGAGGCGCAGTAAGAGAAAGCCTCGTTCTGCGCCAGCGCAGGATGCTCACGCCGAGTTGAACGCATACAAGGATGTGCACAGCCAGAGCACCGTAAACCGCCAACTGGTCAGTCGGAAGAACCGAGAACTAAGCTGTGGCTGACCCACGCTTTGCTCTCTTTGATTTGAACATAGACCAATTCATCCCAACACAAATAAAAATAATATCTAACATGACTCAGGTTCCCTTTAAAGAGTACATTCTTTTTCTGAAGCTGTTTTAGCTCAAAAGCAGTAGACAAGGCTACAATGAGATTTACAGTGTGAACCAAGCTATCCTCACAGCTGCACACAGCTGATTTTCTTGACCACGTGCGTGATTAGTGGTGAGGCATTATATTATATCTGCCTATCACTTGATCTGTTTTCCCTCTGTTTAAAACATACTAGTGTATTACTTAGAGTAAAAAAAAAACCTGGCGCACTGTAATGCATTAAATATATGAGTACAGCGTAACCTTGGCATTACCTTCCCAGCTATATCTATTAAAGTTCTCACTAGGGCAGGCTGTGGATCTGTATCCATTATAAGATGAAATTATATCCTAGCTCCATTCTTTATGAAGGTTTACAATGTGATTCTTACTTTGTGTAATGTGAGAAACAGCTACATTTCTTATAACTGTTAAATTACTTCACACATCACAGTGGTTTATATTCCTTTGAGTACGGACTTTTCATCGAAACAGGGGAAAAAGGGTGCAGGAGCTTTGGCAGAAAAAAGGGCGTCTCCATTGAAGCCCATTATAAAAGCCGCGTTAAGTGCCAAAGAAGGGAGAAATTGCAGCAATGAAGTGAAGTTTGGACGCTCGGAGTCGCCCGATAAAATCACAGCTGCCAAGGCCTCCCGCGATGAAAATTGGGGCTTTGCATAGCGGGAAGACTCGTCACCTGCTATTTTGTCAGAAGCCTCCCTGCATCCAACTTTGCTCTCATTGATGCTTGACGCAAATTGCAGCTCTTCGTCGGGGGGAGGTGCTGGAGGTTAAGATTCAGGCACCACTGGGGGGGGGGGGGGGGAGAAGGGTTTAGGTGCCACCAAGAGGGGGTTGGTAGAAAAAGAGTTAGGTGACACCAGGAGGGGGATGGTGGGGGGGGGTTAAGTGTTAGACATAAGTAGATGGACGGTTCTGTGTTAGGCAATATTTTACTATCGGAATTTAGTAGTAGAATATCGTTAATTGTAACGATATTCTACTATAAGCCCTTTTTTCCAGGTGCCTTTTTTTCATAAACGCCTTTGCATTCAATTGAGCTATAATGGTACATTTTCAAAGTCACAAACACTGGTTCACACGACAGCCGGGGGCCCCAGGTCTACATTTTAAGAGTACCTGCCAGTTAAAAAAAAAAAAAAAAGTTACTGATCTTAGTAGAGGGAAGCCTTTAAATAATCCAAAGGCTTATTTTGCCCCCCTTGAGCTCCCCTTTCCAGCACTGGGACCCTCTGACCCTTTTCCACAAGGGTTTGTTGAAGAAGTTGGCGTGGCCATGCTTCCTTCCGTGAATGAGTGTGGCCACATTGCGCAGGTGCAAGATGGCCCCCGGAGTAGCATGAGCCACTATTGCATGGCGTTTCCCTCCATGCTACTGTACAGGCGCGGGCCATCAGTGAACCTGCGTAGTGCGTCCATGATCATTTACGAACGGGAACGTGGCCTTGAACTTTCCAAAGGTCCTGGACAGCAGCAGTGGACTCGACGACGATGTGGGAAGCTTCTGTAGGATCCAGAGCTTAGCTAGCTAAACGGCCTAGGTTAAAGTGGATCCGAGATGAAAAACTAACTATGACAAGTAACTTGTCTATATATCTTATCTAAAGTTTAGATAGTTTACACAGCAAATCTAGCTGCGAACAGCTTCAACAGTTTCATGTTTATTTATTACTGTGATACAATGACAGCGGCCATGTTTTGTTTGTCACA